>NW_015505503.1:1024611-1047351 GCF_001515645.1 Sinocyclocheilus grahami
AAAACCACTGACATTTTACAAGACCTGGCAGAGAAATACAAGATACAAGACATTTTAAATGCTCAATTACTACACACTTTTACATATTAAATATAAAATGTTCCTCTAAGTGCCATTTGAAATTTTCTTCTAAAATGAGCATTTTTCTTAGGCTCCTATGTTTATGTTCTGTTATTTCACTTTAATGGCAATAAAAAGAACGTATTCATTGCCATTCTTGGACACAGTCACAATTTTTATTATTTTAGCTGTTGACCAAAACATATTCGAGTTACAGTTATATAATGAATACGAGCTTAAAGTGCACACGCTTGATATTCTCATCACAATTAGAGGAAAAGTCTCTGGTGAAGTCCATGAGGTCCAGACTTAAGGCAGTCATTGCCTGCAGATTCTCAATCAAATATTAAAAATGAACATTTTATTTATGATTATATTTATTAGTCCAATTACATCTATTCTATTCTGGTGGCATACAGAGCCAAAACTATGAAAATTGTGTCAGTGTCAATATATATGGACCTAATTTATAAATTCAAAATTTTATTCATGTATTTTATTCAACTTTACATTCAGATTTGCCATCACAGGAAGTCACTAAATTAGTCTTGGTGAGCATAAGACATTTAAAACCAAAAAGCAAAGAACAATCTTGAATAGAATGTACATTCCCTTTTAATATAAATCTGGTGTATAATTAAATATAAAAATGAATTCACGTGATACACAGTAAACTGATTTGAAGAACCTATAATGAATCCTCAAGAACTTTTAGCAAACTAAAGAACTCTATGCAAAAACAAATGGTTCTTGATAAGAAAAGGGTCTTTGATGTATCTAATATGCTACAAAGAATCACTGAGCCTTTATTTTTAAGTGTGTAGCCATAATCCGCATTACTTAAATCACCTGATCATTTTAATCTGCCGGGCAAAATACCTGGTGGCTTTAATTTGCATATATTTTCATTGTTCTCTGTTTTTTGCTGTTATCTTTACAAATTCTGGCAGAACCTGATTTAATCTGTTTGTCCTTTGTGACTTTGTGCAGCTGCTTTTCCTCTTCACAGTGCAGGGTGAGTTCAGACCAGTAGGGGTCAGGCTTGATGATTCAACCTTATCTCAATCACAGAGTTTCTTTGTATGATGTTCTGAAGTCAGTGGTGTTTGTAGCATATGTACATGCTGTAAAATGATAGCTTGATCATAAGTCCTGTGCTGAATAAATGATGTTTGTTTAAGTGCTCTGGAGGTTTATTTATTATAACGGGTAGGAGAAAATAATTAAATTTATAGATGTTGAATTATTAGAACACTTGACATAATGTTTCAATAATGGTCAGTTTATATTGCTAGGCTGTTTTGTTGTACTCCAAGGTTGCAGGTTTTCATATGTTTTTATTAACACCAATTTAGGTTTATATGAATGTATAAGTAAAAATGTACATCTGTTATTGGTCACCATTTTATTTTTTCACTCTTCTAAATCACATTTTGACATCACTAATTCATTTTAAATACTCCTGCAGTGAAAATTTTGATATTCCATTTTTTCAAAGTCTCTCAATTAATACGAGCTCATAAAGATGCATGCATAATCATCGTGAAGGATTAGCAAAACCCTAGAGAGAGGAAATAAAGTATGCTTAATTGTACTGAATGTGCAGTTGTTGTGTACTTTAAATATTAAAAGAGTCTGCTTGCAGATAATATAATATTAATGAAGTAAATGGCCACTTAAGTGTACACTTTCATGACAATGTTTCTTAAAATACTTAAGTGCACTTTTAAATTGTGCACTGCAATAATGTCAGATTAGACGTTTTACTTTTTAGTACATTTTAAATCATTGTTTTAGTAATCTATTGTTGTGTTTTAAAGAAGTAAACTTACATATTTAATGTGTTGCTTAACATACTAAAGCACATGTAACGTACATTATCATAATTTTAACTGTAGTAGCTTATTTGATATTACATTTAAAGTGAATATATTTTAAATCTACTAAATTCCATATATATTTGAAAACATGACATGCCCGTTTCAATTTGCATGTAGTCATAGCAAACAGTAGTTTAGTTCAATAAATGCTTGGCAGTTAGACAGTGCATCTTAACCATATTTCAAAGACAAGAAGTAATTATAAAATTACTGAGTACATTACATTGAGTATAAATTTAAAGTATAATACAGTTTATTATTTCCATAAAAAGAGTACTACTTTTAGGTGTGCTAAAGTGTGCTTATTTTTCACACAATGGAATAATTTTAGACTGAGTAAGACATAGCACTGGTAACGTCCTCCAATCTGCGTTCATTGATTAGACAAGTACAGGATGCAGTCTGTTTTAATAACTACTTGTTCGTCTGTGCAAATAGCCCCTCATAAACTGTCTAAAGTTGTTGTCTGGTTGTCTAAAGTGATATATTTTTATACGCACTTCCATCAGGTGCTGAAACTAACAGCAGTGTGGTTTCTATACAAAAGAATGAGAGAAAAGCATTGTTTAGTTTATGATTGGTTTTCTGGTGCTAAACAATGTGCCGTACCACTAAGCCGTTCTAGCACTACATTGTTTTTTTCGGGGTTTCTTTTACACTTTATACATTTGGCATAGCAATTCAGGGTTAGCGCCTTCAATTCAATTGTAGAAACATTCAATTGTACACTCTAAAAAATGCTGGGTTAAATACAACCCAGTGCTGGTTAAAATAGGGACAAACCCAGCAATTGGATTGTTTTGATCCAGTGGTTGGGTTACTACCCAGAAGGTTGGGTTAAACATTTAACCCAACCGCTGGGTCAAAACAGCCCGATTGCTGGGTCTGTCCCTATTTTACCCAGCACTAGGTTGTATTTAACCTAGCATTTTTTAGAGTGTAGTGTTAAAGACATTAAAAGACACTTTTAAAAAACATCCTAACACCCTTTCATGTGTAAAACGTAGTTAAGAAAAAACTTAGCCCAAGGTGAAGCTTAGTGTGAAAAGCCGATAAGTTACTCAGTTTATTCAGATTTTTAGCACGAATGAAGTTTCAGGACAATCTGTAACTCAGAGACTGATGGGCATGAACTGCTCAGTGTTATTATAAGAAATGTCACAGTAATGTTATATTAGGATACAGGAGGTTAGATGTCTCTTCAAACCTTTGAAATGGCAGAATAAACACCGGCGCCCATTAGAAGGCCGTGCTCAGCATTCAGACCTCTGGTTTGGGTCTGGGGTCGGCCTGCAGTCCATGTGGTGCTGTTTTGTCAGAGGAAATGGATTATATTTGCATGAACAAATTCCCCTAAAGCCAGATCTCTTGTGTGGATTTGGGGGTTGGAGGTGTTTGGTTTGGCCCTGTTCTAGAAAACTCCATGGGGCTTTTACTGCAGGCCTGTGGCCACACTGCATGTATATGCTCCTCTGTGCGGCCTTCCAGCGGATTTGCATAGAACATCTGTGCACTGGAACAGAACCGTATGCTATTCTGGTTACTGTCAGAAAGAGATGGTCACTCTCGAGGTCTCTGGGGAGGAACTGATGGTGTTTTTGCTGTATAGGAAATTGCAGAGTGCAGAATGGATTGTTGAGCAGTTTGAACATATGGACTGAGTCAGACTGGCTATTTACATGTCTAAACTTAGTGAGGTCTGAATGTGATTCGATTTGTGCAGTTGTATGAGAAAACTCCTTTACATTTCTTTATACTAGATTAGTTCCAGTGAAACATGCAGAACATTTTGTTTAAATCATGACAAACAAAAAAGCTTATTCTCAGGTTGTTCTTATTCAGCCTTAGTACCATTAAATAAATAGTTTACCCAAAAATAAAAATAACACACAGTCACCATTTCTTACTCTCATGTTGTTCTAAACCTGTATGACTTTATTTCTTCCATTTCACATACTTTTCATATTTTTGTCCTGTGAAAACAGCTTTTTGAAGTGTATACGTTTGAAAACACTATTTTCACATTGTAGTGTTGATTGTGATAACGAAGGTAGGCTATCAAAAAACAATAACGCATGTTCAGTCAGGTGACGCATATTGGCCCATACACTGATGATCAAAAAAATGATGACCAGTCACAGGTGAAGCAAATATTGTTGATCTTCTCCTAGCAAGGCCACATTTTAAAGGGGTCAGGAACTACATTTATTTATTATTTTATAATCTTCTCTGAGGTTCACTTATAATGTTAGTGTGATTTTACATTAAAAAAACAACAACAATTTAGAAGTAATAGGCTATTTTCTATCTTGTTTTTGAGCCTCTCTACAGAACGGTCTGTTTTTATAGGCCGGGCACATTAAAGACTTGCAAGTGAACGCCCACTGCTATGATTGGCTAACAGTTTCGCTTATTAAAAAAATGGATGGATGCTGCTGTGATATACTCTGAAAACAACATGGGCAATTTGGGTTAAAAACTTATAATAGCCTACTAAGTATATATTAAACGGTCTGGAACAGACAATGCAATAGTGGTAAAAACATGTTTATGGCGAGTTCACACTGCACGATTTTAGCCCCGATTTCCACTCGCTGACAGGTTTTGCGAAATCGAAAAATCAGTGCTTGTTCACGCGAGTGACAATCATGCAGTGTGAATTATCAAACACATGATTTGAGACTGACGCCCGTGAAATATTTGGCATGCTATATACCTGGAGCTGTCGGCGATTCAAAATCCTGCTGTGTGAAATGAGTTCTGACTGAAAAATACATCGGCAATGACCTACAGCCAATGAGAGAGCAAGATACAGGGCAGTGGGAAGTTCAGGGAGGAGTTATAGACCACAATATCAGCAATCCTTGCTCTCCACGTCTCCTCAACCATTTCCTCATCCATAATCTTCTTTTCGCCCTTTCGCTGCATATCAGCGCACAGACCATTTGTAACGTTAACTTCTAGCGGGCTCCCATTTTAATCACATTTCCAGTCTCGCATGAGAACTCTGATCTCATGTGTGAACTTGCGTTATTTCCTTATCACTTCTCACGTGAGTTTGCGGACCAGGCAGAGTTGTCGGCAATTCTTTCTATTGTAAAGTCATGCAGTGTGCAATGTGAACACACCAGCAACTAAATAGTCATGCAGTGTGAAAACATTGGTGATCCGACGACTTTGAAAATCGTGCAGTGTGAACTCGGCATTATGTGTTGCGACATTAGTGTTGGGTCAGACTCAGCACTGCATCATCTTTTACTTTCAGTCTCTCTAAAAAGCCTGCATTGCGTCTCTCTAGTAATTCCTCTCCTACTACAAGTACATATCAGTGGACACGGCTAAAGAGGCAGAGCTGTAGAAGCAGGCGTTGATCTTCTCCTGCAGAGATGGGCTTTAACCGCACTATTACGTCATAAAGTGGTACATTCCAAAACAAGTCATTTTCTGAACTTGGTTTCAATAAAAGCCGTTTTTTAAACTAAAGAGAAAGTTTTGAGTTCAAAAAAAGATCAAGAGATCAAGAAAAGATCAAGGAAAATTGGATTTCTCAGTTCATGACCCCTTTAAGGTCTGGGTAGATTAGATGGTAAGCAAACAATCAGTGTGTTGGATGTCAGAGAAACTGGTAGAAATAAAGATCTGAGGGACTTTGACAAGGCCCAAATTGCTATGGGAAGGTGTCAGAATGTGTCTGGAATGGTAAGGCAGTCTGAGGAGAAACAAACGACAAACCAACGACAGGGTGTTGGGCACTTTCAATGCATGAAGGCAACAAAGGCTATACCGCCTTATCCGAACCAACAGAATGTCTACTGTGGCACAGGTAATGATGGTTATGGGAGGAATGTGTCACAACATACAATGCATCACACTCCTCTGTATATGGGCCCAATGAGAGTGCCTTTCACCATCGAAAGCACCTACAATAGGCACCTATACTCTTAAAAATAAAGGTGCTTCAAAAGGTTCTTCAAGCGATGCCATAGAAGAACCATTTTTGGTTCCACAAAGAACCATTCAGTCAAAGGTTCTTTAAAGAACCATCTCTTTCTTACCTTTTTGTAATCTGAAGAACCTTCTTTCGCCCCAAAGAACCTTTTGTGAAACATATATATGCCATTCTTCTATGGCATCGTGAAGCACCTTTATTTTTAAGAGTGTACATAGCATTGGAACTGGACCTCAGACCAGTGGAAGAATGTGGCCTGGTTTGATGAGTCCCGTTTTCTTTTACATCACGTGGATGGCAGTGTATGAGTGCACCATTTACCTAGGGAAGTGATGGCACTGGGATGCATGGGACAACGACAAGCCGGTGGAGGAAATGTGATGCTCTGGGCAATGTTCAGCTGGGAAATGTACATTTGTTTTTTATTTTCAGTACTCACGTTGTTGTATTGACTGTATTCAATGTAGAAGATCCTACTGTAGGTCAGTCATCCTATTCAGTGTTGTACTCTCACAAGTATTACAATCTTTCAAATAGGAGAACCACTTTTTAACTTCAGCTTGACCTCGGGGCAGCGCTGTGTTAGGTCGACAAAATCCTTTACTGCTTTTCCGACTGTGATATTAGTTCTTAGTCACACTAAACCGGCCCAGCAGACCATCTCCTGATTAAAGCGACCCACATACAAGAAGCCATAGCCCTTTACAGTGGACAGAACTACAGTGACTCAAACGGACGGCTCAAACCGCCTCTGGTCAAGCGCTGAATGGAGAGGGGAGATGGGGGCAGGGTATCTCGGACTGGAACGATCACATTTGCCTGCTTTCAGAGCTGAGCTTCGAGAATATTTCATATTTATTTAAAAGAGCAGAGAGCGTCTGAATGAGAGATGAAGTATAAGGAAAAGCCAGGAGATACGAAGGCGCTTTCCTCAGCAGAAGTCAGCTCGTGTAGACTGCTGTCTGACAACTTTGATTGTCCCCTGTGCCGACAGCTCGTTCCTGGGCTTCACACGCATACGCTGGGATGAAAGGTGTCATACTGAAGCAGGGATTGCTTTATAATCCAGGGCACATTGACTGTTCTGGTCAATAGAAAGGCAACACAAGTGGCAGCTTGGGCCACTGTTCTCTGGGAGAATCTTGCTGGGCTTAATTTTCAAAGTGAATGCACAGGGCTTTCTTTCTCTTTTTTTCCCCGTCTCCCATTCGGCAGCTTGTGTCAGAAGCACATGTGAGGAGAGATGCTGGGTGTCATCCTTTTTCACAGGCCTGTGACTAAACAGACAGATTGACCTGATGGGAAGAGTGCACACACACACACACACACACACACACACACACACACACACACAATCTCCTTTCATTGTGTCGTGACCCCTCTCTTGGATTCTGCGTTCTTTCATTAGAAATGTACTGCTGTTCAGAAATGCTTTTGTTGTTTTTTCACATTTTAAATTAAGTAATTGTAAAAAAAAAAATCACAAAACTTGGCTCCCCTAAAACTAATATTAAAAGTAGTTTATAAATATACATAAAACATTATTTTTTGAGTCATTTACAGTATAAAAGTCTATTAATTGAGTGAACGCAACAGTGGTACACAAAATAACGCATACAGTAGGTCATTCTCTGTAAATGCTGCATTCATACTCCATTTGTGACCATAGCTGCATTCTCGTCACACTTTCATTTCAGAAATGTTGTGTGTGAGCCTTGTGCGTGAATGTAGCCAGAATGCTAAAAAATCCAATCGATTACCAGAATCAATGCGTGAACGTGTCTTTGTGAACAAAGGCAAAGCTAATACCGTGAAGGTGTGTATGTGTCATAGTGATGATGATGTCGTTGTCATGTGACTATTTGACTGGAGGATTCAGCACAGCCCCTTGAGGTCTCTGTATCCTCTCAAGTCTCTGTATCTCTAAGCCACAGACAGTATTGTAGTCCTCAGACTCTAAAGTCCATCGCTATATGCTCTATCCTTACCTACTTTTCTCTCATTTTTGCTCTCATTGTGTGAACATGCCAGAAAGAAGTGATAAAAAATGTGTCGTATGAGCACAGAATGATATGCCATTCCAACACTCTTTGCTCACCCTTGTAATACAGATGTGCACTTTTTGAACGTACACTTGTAGTGCACTTCAAATCTTAAAAGTGCATTTAAAAAAAACTACTTACAGATAATGTCATATTAATGAAATAAAACACCCCTTTCATGACTTTAAAATTACTGAGTATTTCCAGGGAGCGGTGTAATAAAGAAACATAAAAAAGCCTAAAACATCTTGGTAGCACTTTATTTTACAGTCCTGTTTCGCATATACATGCTGTGTACTCATTATAGTAATTACAATAACTAGGGACAAACCCTAAACCTACTTCCAAACCTAACCTGAACCCATGTAGTTACCTTATGCTACCCAGTACTTTCTGAGGTATAGCTACAAAATGCAACCAACATTTGTAATGCGATGAGTTTGCATTAAACATGAAAGAGAAAGGTCCTGGGTTATTAATTTTTCATTCAGAATGTGGGATTTATTACAAGGCACACAAACTGCGTGATTCTGCTAGACTTTCCTCAATTATCTATTCAAATTAAGTGAATAGAAAACTTACTGTGACAGGGTAGAAATAATGTTGTGCTTCAGGGTTAAGCTTATAGAATTAATTGGAGTTGGAGGTTGTAGTATAGAAATCAACCATTGAAAACCCCATATTTGTTGAACACTCAATACTGGGGGGTTTGCAGATTCACAATTCAATATGGACGTAACTGGTATGTGGGAGTCAAAACATCAAGAAGTCATTATGTGAATAAATACATGCATACAGAGGCACTGCTCCACTCTGTGTGTGTGTGTGTGTGTGTGTGTGTGAGACAGAGATGCTGTATGTGTGCGTCAGTGTGCGTAGGTGCATTATAAGCTGACTTCAGGGTAGATCCCCTTCATCAGACCATGATGTCTGTGTGAAAAGCGTGAAAATGCACTTATGCATTGCATGCTTGTTCCACTCGCACTAATTCATTTTGACAAATGTCCTTTAATAATCTGCACTCAGAGATGAGAGAGAGAGAGGATGGGAGAGTCTCAGACAGGAGCATAAAGAGAACGAGAGCTGTAAGGGGAAAAAATGACAGGCAGAGAGAAACAGAAGTTCTTCTACAGTCATTTGTGTTTAGCAGGTTGTCATGTGACCTGAGTGCAAACACAATATCGCTGCAATTAGACCAGCAGTACCCAAGACTATATCTGCAATGATTTCAGTAACAGTATCTCTTTAAGCCACCCTCCATCTGTAGAATAACTATTATTTTACCATTTAGTCAGAGATGTGTGAACAACTGTTTTGACATTATTTCACACTATTTAGAGTAGCACACGTGTCTCAGAAGCCAAAGAATTTTGTCAAATTGGACAGTGAAACTAACACACTTCTCGTCATCATGGAGGAAAAACGTCTACTTTCTAAATGCATGTTATTACTCATCTTATGGTAAAGTGGCAGACTTTCCTCTGGTGATGAATGCAAGACTTATCCAGTCATTTAGTCTGCAAAAACACCTCTTTTCTTTAATCTACAGCAAGCTCTCATTTAGATGCCTCCATCCTATCAACAGCCAATGGATAGAACCAAGTCCTGCCCTACATACTTTCTTAATCAATAATCTGTTTTACTTAGGTGTACATCACAATGTGGAAGAAAAAAATCTGTCGCTACTTCCATTACATCGCTTCCATAATATGCAAATGAATGGGTGACCAAAAGTTGACACGTCAAAAACCACGCAAAGCAAACGTAAGCAGCAGCAGCTGGATGCAATAATCGCATGCCAATGTGCATTGGCTCGTTTAGTTTACACTCGAAGTAGATTGGTCCCTCTAAGCGAGATCCCAATTTCGTCGGTCCTCCGACGTGACGTCGAGAGTGACCGACTGAAAGGGAACCCATATAACCCAAGCTGATGAGAAAAAATACTAATATTTGAAACTTTGGAAAGTATAAACCATCGCTTCCAGCCATACGTGCATTAATAAAAGTGTTGTAAAGCGCTGCGTCAGCATGTTGTGTTGTCGTTTTGTCAATTTTATTACTTATTTAATATTGTCAAGATGCACTTTTCAACATTTCACTTTAAAAAACAGCACTTATTACAGAAATAGTACTTAATTGCAAACTGTAATGTAATGTATTTGGACACTGGCATGTTATTTACAATTAAATAAAAAAATTATTATGATGTACATTTTTGTTGGAACTCGGGTCGATCGCGTCAAAAAGCACACGCCTTACCATCTACACCATTTAATCTGTTTAATAACCGTAACCATTTAATAAGTATCTTTTTTCAGTGTTGACTATCCGAATCACACGTTGGTGGGCGGAGTTAGTGCAAGTAGCCTCTGCCAACAAGGCAGGCTATTGCACTTAGTGTAAATAGACACTCCGTATATTTTAACATCCAAATAAATCGATTCAGCTTCTTTATGCCATCACAAGCTGCTTTTGATGTAACTTACAATTAATTTAAGCAAATATATGCTTGCTCACATTTATACCAATCAATGCCAGCTTATGGCGTTCATAAAAATGATTTTATTTTAACTGGACAGGAAAAATAATCTAGCCGGAATAGCTGTGCATCATTAAATAAAAAGAAAAATAGCATGAGTTTATTGCAGTGTAGACAGATTTTTGGACACTGGCTTAAGAGCAGTGGAAACTGGTTTGGCCGTCTTGTAAATGCACAGGATGAGATTGAGCACCGGCTCCAGAACCAGCACCCGTTAGTGGAAAAGAGCTACACATGGCCCATCTAGCAGTGCTGCGTCAGGGTTTAGACTACAGCAGAGACAACATTTACCAGCAGCAGCCTCCACGTGTAATCCCATTGGCAGGAGCGTGGGATTCCTGAGCTATAGTTAGATCTGAAACAACTCAATTAATAGAGCAATTAAACGTGATCTGCTCTGAACGCTGGGAACCACGCATGTTCGTTCACACGAGACGGTCATTACGAAACCGGCGTGGCGATGGGAAGAAGAACGATAATTGTTTTCTTGATTTATTGTTTGTTTGTTTGAGTCTGTGACCCATTCTAATCTGTCATCTGGTGTATTACTGGGGCGCAGACTACAAGAACAACAGATGTTTCATCTCCTCCACTCTGTTCAGACCTCCACACACACACACACACACACACACACTGAAGTGCTGCACCTACAGTTGAGCTCTGCTTGGCGTGTCTGCGGTGGGTATTTTTCCAAAGGTGTGTGGCACATCTGCGCTGCCATTGTTTATTCATGCGCCGGAGCCTTTGAAACGTGCTAAAATGCTTCCCACTCATTATAAAACTCCTGCCACCCGTGGATTAGCACTTTGATGTCACCAATCCGGCTTCAAAGGCTCCTTCAGTACCATTAATCAGAGTTTAGTCTCTGAAGACCCAGCCAGGGAAAACATTTGGACATCTTGTGCAGAAACTTTTGAAAAGCTCAGACGGTGCTACATATGCAACAGTGGGGTTTTATATCACGAAGACGTGTGTGTGTGTGTGTGTGTGTTTAAGGAAGCGAGAGAAGAGGAAGCAGAAAGAGAGAGTGTATTAACGGCAGAGAGAAAGAGAGATGAGAGACAGTGACGGCTCACTCTGATCCTGAACGCTCTCAGCACTGGATATTAGACAGTGCATAGGTCACAAGGTCACAACACGGGCTTCATTGAGGCTGTCTGTTAAAGGGTTTTTGCCTTAAATAAGAGTTGTACTCTAATTCCCCATATTACATCACAAAACACTGATGTAGTTCAGTTAGAGGGTAAATGAAGGCCATTGTCTGCTATGTGGTTGCACTCTACTAGCCCAGAAAAGTAAAGACTCTTGTGTTGGTTTTGCTAGTTTCAAGGACTATAGTTTTATTACAATGAGCCATTATAATAAAGAAAGTTTAAGTTTGTCACTTGTCAATTTTATTAATGTTATTTAATATCGTCAAGATTAACATTTCACTTTAAAAAACAGTACTTATTACAGAAATAATATGTAAGTGCAAACTGAATGTAATGTTTTGGACACTGGCATGTTATTTATAATTATATAAAATTATTTGATTTTATTAATTGCAATTAGCTGACCATTAGAGTGCTGTTTGACTCTTTTAAGTAGGACTTAAGTATATCTTTATATGTAACTTCATGATTACTTCTGTTGTCTCTGAAATATATTAAAAGTGTACTCCCAAATGTACTGCATTTATATGCATTTGCAGTTAACTAAAATATAATTTAATGTTATTAATATATTTGTAATTATACATTTGTAATGATGGTGCAATTTGGTAAAAATGTATTAACTTTAAATGTCATATCATGTAAAACACACACTACAGTTAAAAATACTTATTTAAAGCCTGAAAAAAGATTCTTAAAACCTAATGATTTAAAAAAGTATTTTAAAGTAAAATAAAGTTTTAAAGTTTAATTTGACATTATATATATATATATATAGGGCACTTTAAAAGTATACTTAAGTGTGTTAAGACACAGTCATGAAAGTATGATTTAAGTGCACTTATGGACTTTTATTTCATCAATATTATATTATCTGCAAGTTTATTTATTTTAAATGGTATTTGAAGTACACTACAAGTGCCATCAAAAAAAGAAGAAAAAGAAATTCAAAATGTTGCATTGATTTTGAAAGCAATAAGAGTTTGATAACTGGCTATATCTGTGGTATTTTTGCAGACACTGTTCCTAAGGGTAGAGCAATCTGGCATCAAGGATCAAGATTGTAGTCTTTGTATTTATAGTCTAGACTAGTCTTTTGGCTGATCTCCTCCAGGGTTCAAACATGCATTCTTTGGGTTGCAAGCTCAGAGCACTACGTCACTATGTTGTTTTATTCATTTGTGCCTCAGAGCGGGAAGATTGATGTGTCACTGATCTGTGTTTCTTCTTTCGCTGAGCAGGTAACCTGGCCACATCCAGGGCAAGAGTGACAGCAGCATCCAGATCTCTGCCTCCACAGCTCAGCAGCGGGAGAAATAAGGTCCGTGCTGTCTTCTTTACAGTCAGACAGTCATCACAAAAATATCTTATTCATTTTTATGTTCGTTTCAGATGAAAATGATCACGGATTATCTCATAATTCAGTTTCTTTTCTGATTTTTGTACAGTTTTATCTGTTCAGTACACTGTAAAAAAAATTATGTAGTTTTTACAAAAACATTTTGGCAGCTGTGGTTGCCAGAATAATTTAGTAAAAAATACAGAAAAACTGTAAACACATTTACGGCCAAAAACTGTACATTT
Source organism: Sinocyclocheilus grahami (assembly GCF_001515645.1). Classification (NCBI taxonomy): domain Eukaryota; kingdom Metazoa; phylum Chordata; class Actinopteri; order Cypriniformes; family Cyprinidae; genus Sinocyclocheilus; species Sinocyclocheilus grahami. Next base: position 1,037,820 of record NW_015505503.1, read on the forward strand.
TAAAGTATAAAACTGTAATTTACAAACAAGAAAATTTGAATGTAAACCAGTAAATTCAACAACGCACACTGCTATTAAAATCTGTTTTGTACCTTTAACATACTGACAACCACCATAATAATGCAGGTGGTAAAAGAGAAAGCCACATGAAGAATCAAAGCTCATCACAAGTAGCTTCGCCACAAGCAGAAGTACACGCTAATATATAGAAGGTGCACAGAGTCATTCATACAAACACAAAACACCATCATGGTAACACATATGACACTTCAACAATACAATAAACTCTCATTAAACAACAGAAGATGTAACATAAAGCCCAAATGTACATAACTGATAACAAAAACTATTAAAAAACATGATTATTTAAACAAAATACTTTCAAATGTGGAGTGTCATGCAGGGAGTTCTGGGAATATCAGTTTATAGTTTTTGACTGTAAATTATACATTGATCTGTTATATTTACTTCTAAAACTGTACAATTAACAGCATTTTACTGTAAAATTACATGAAATGTTTGGTTAGATCTTTTACAGTTTTTCCCTGTATATAGTACGGGAACTTACTGTTAACCTATTAACAGTTTTTTCCCGTAGCGTTTTTACAAAATGTTACAGTTAAAACTACACTTATTTTTTTACAGTGTAGAGGTGCAGATTTGATGTAAACTCAACGCTTATTCATTTCGCTTAGATGTTAGCTTTTTATATAATTTTCTCTGTGTTAAAGAGTCAGGTGTTACTTCATCAGCCACATGAAAAATACTTTTGCATCAGCTACAGATTCTGACTAAATATATTTCAACCGGTGAAGTTCATGATGTTATTAATTTGCCCGTGTTTTTACTCCAGAACCTCTGAACTCCTGTTTGCATGCTTTTCATTGTAAAATACCTCTGTTCTTCACTCTTCCGCACTTTTTATCTATTATCTGACTGTCTGAACTATCTTCTCTCCTCTCAGTCTCCTAAATACCTGCTAAAGGTAAGAATCTCTTCATATCTGTCTTCATATTCATTAGTCTCATATATTCTAATGCAATTTTCACTACTTTATTTTCTCTTTCTGGTTTGATTTAGTCTGTGAGCTAATGGAACAAAACCAAGAATATCCTATTTTTTGTTTTTTTTTATAATCCTTAGACTATGAATCAATTTCATTTGAGAAGCAGCTTTGAAAGAGCCACATCCTATGTCTTTTATTCTATTTAAAATTAGCCACTTATAATGCTAATTGTTTTTTTGTTTTTTTACCAAAACAGTCATAATTTAGATTTTAGTGTCTATTTTCCACCCTCTCTCTGATCCTAACAATCCCAAGAAATCAAAACTGGAATTTTGTATATCTTTTTGTTCGTGTCTTTTAGATTTAAAACGTCTAAGACGGTTAATGTATATCTAAAAATTTACAAAATGTACTTTTAATAGATATAGGCATATAAAATGTACAGCATCTCTTTTATAGGAAAGTGGAACAAAAATATTGAATGTTCTTACTTGCAATACAACTTTTTTGTCCATTCAAATCTCTAAATTGAGATTGTGCCTCCCCTAATTCCACCTTCCACTGACTAGCAATAGAAATGTTGTACTGCACATATACTATAAAAAATATAGTTATCAAAGTATTAAATAAAGCGATGTTTTACTAAAAAAAAAAAAATCCTTGAAACAATTTTCACTCATAAATGTCTAGCAAATTTCACAAATAATTACATTGAAATGGCAAGTAACATACTGAATAAACATGAAAATTGAAATTAAAAAAGTCTCCAATAATCTGTATGATTTGCAACTTCTGAAAAAGGAATGTTTTATGTTTAATTTAATGTGTTACTTGCCGTTTTACTGTAAATATTTTTGAAAAGTGTTTCAAAAGTGTAGGAATTAGATTGTTTCCACTATAAAGCCCTTTAGTAACAGAGCCCCAGGTGAGGTTTACGTTTCTTTAGGTCTAGCACAGACTGAGGACTTCATAAAGCTGGATTTGCTGTGGTAATGTATCCTGACTACAGTTCTGAGTTGCTGCTCTTATGAAGGAAACCCCTGGATAATTATTTCTCCATTTTCCTATGTTCTGTGTGTAATATTAAAACCTCTGCTGTATCCGAGAAATATAATTAGACACCGGAGCACAGAACCCAGTTAATTGGTTGCAGTTAATATTGCAGGTATCTTTAAACTGCTTCAGTCACAGATGAGACGCTTTACAGAGTTCTGCTTGTGAGCCGAAGTGGGACAGATGTCTTATTAAAACACTGGGTTAGTTCGATTGTCTCTCAGTCAGGGTGCATGTCCAACCCTTCAGTTTCTCATAAAGATCACACACACCTGCCTCTGCACACGCAGATGAAATAGAATATGAAGACACGCTTTGCTGGTATAGACCTGCTCTAAATTATGTATCACCTTGATAAATTCATGAGGTCTGTTGTAGCGATGGCTGTTATACACATCGTATCTTGTCCTTGTTAAGAACAGCTGGAAGCCTGAAGTTCATTATGAAAACACGTCCCTGCAGTATTCAACCCATCGTGCTTGGATCATGATGTTTGAAGTGCTTGGTTTGAATCTTTACATAAATATGAATTGATCATTGCCATTAATGGCATTATATAGTAGTAGATTTAAACAAAAACACTTTACAATAAGGTTCACTTTGTTAACATTGGTTAACTACATTAGATTAGATAATAAAACTATTGTTACACTTTATTTCAAGGTGTTCTTACAGTGTAACTATATATTAAAGTGCTTAGTAATATTAATTAACTACATGTACTTACTATAATGTTAGGGTTTGGCTTAAGGTTACTTGCATGTAATTATGCATCATTCATTGTAAGTATACTGTATGTGACAAAATAAAGTGTTACCAAAAATACTTCTAAAGCATTTCTTAATCTTAGTTAAATATAAGTTATAAATTATATCTGTTTTTATTATTTACTGGACCTGGGATAACATGAACTGACATGTTGTTTACTAGCATTAACAAAGATGAAAAAATCTGTAACAGTATTGCTTATTGTTAGTTTATGTTAGTTGATGCATGAGCTAATTTTAACTAATGGGACTGTATTGTAAAGTGTTATTTAATATGCTGTGAAGTCAAGTCACATTTATTTGTATAGCGCTTTATACAATACAGATTTTTTTTCTAAGCAGCTTTACAAAAATAAACGGGAAAATAACTGTATTGCAAAATGCATCGCTAAACATCACACACACACACTCCCACTGTCTGCAAACAAATATGCTTATAGATATCTGTAATAATAGCCTCACAAGCTATGATTTTACTAGTGTGCTAATTGATAAAACTGTGAAACCAACTCGATCTCATTAGAAAACATAACTGTTTTATAAAGTGGTACTTCTGAATGAATTTGTATAATGCAGTTTGTATGTACAGATACATGCTGTTTTTAGAGAAAAAAAATTGAAACAAATAAAAAAGTTCCACCCAATACAAAATGTATACAAATTTATGATTACAAGTTGCCATTAGAGTGTGTTAGAGATACCTTTTTTTTTAAGTCTTATGTTTAACTTGACTAATACTGTACCTATAGTCCATAGTTCTTGTTTTGTCATAAAAAAATCTCTCTTTAGTGTTTAATGTGTTTTTTTTCCCGATAATCTAGTTGAGGAAATTGTGTGTGATTGTGTTAACATCTGTCATACATTAACTTGAAGGTTATATGTTCATTTAGTCTAAAACAGAATTGTAGCGTTCATTGTATGTGTGTGTACATTAACTGTATTGCAAAATGCATCGCTAAACATCACACACACACACTCCCACTGTCTGCAAACAAATATGCTTATAGATATCTGTAATAATAGCCTCACAAGCTATGATTTTACTAGTGTGCTAATTGATAAAACTGTGAAACCAACTCGATCTCATTAGAAAACATAACTGTTTTATAAAGTGGTAATTCTGAATGAATTTGTATAATGCAGTTTGTATGTACAGATACATGCTGTTTTTAGAGAAAAAAATTGAAACAAATAAAAAAGTTCCACCCAATACAAAATGTATACAAATTTATGATTACAAGTTGCCATTAGAGTGTGTTAGAGATACCTTTTTTTTTTTAAGTCTTATGTTTAACTTGACTAATACTGTACCTATAGTCCATAGTTCTTGTTTTGTCATAAAAAAAATCTCTCTTTAGTGTTTAATGTTTTTTTTATTTCGATAATCTAGTTGAGGAAATTGTGTGTGATTGTGTTAACATCTGTCATACATGAACTTGTTCATGAATATATGTTCATTTAGTCTAAAACAGAATTGTAGCGTTCATTGTATGTGTGTGTACATATGTGTGTATTGGTGATGTGTGTATTTTCTGCATGTGCACTAAGCTACAGTAAGTGTGTTTATGTGTGTGTTTAGGTGGACACCATGGAAATGATGCGTCACCCAGAGGAAACCACTAACATGAGGAGACAGACAGTGGCGTCTTATTTCAGGGTGAGTCCTCAGCTCCTCACATTATCAGTTTTGTAGGCAACACTTTAGTATAGGGACCATTTCTCAATATTAACTAGTTGCTTACTAGCATGCCTGTTATTAACATATTGGCTGTTTATTAGTACTTATAAAGCACATATTCTGCATGACCATATTCTTACATCCCTAATCCTACCCATTAACTGATCTTAACAATTTAACGTGTGTGTGTGTGTGTGTGTGCGTGTGTGTGTGTTTTCTATTGTAGTACTCTCTCATGGACCTGCTGTCTAAGATGGTGGTGGGAACGCCTCATTTCGTCCGCTGTATCAAACCCAATGATGACCGGCTGGCTCTGCGCCTCAATAAGGAGCGTGTGATGGTTCAGCTGCGATACACCGGCATCCTAGAGACCGTCAACATCCGCCGGCAGGGCTATTCTCACCGCATACTCATCGAGGAGTTTGTTAACAGGTAGAAAACAGCCACAGTGTAACATAACGCTGGCAGAATGAGTGCTGCGCTTGTCCCACAGGGCCCGAGAAACAACGAAGATCACACAAAACACAAGCTGCTAATGAGAGCGGGAGGAGAGAGATTAGGAACTCAATGAACACGACATCCTGAGAGAAGACTGACGATTCACAGCAAGTCAGAGAGAATGCTGTTGAGTTAAATATTTAATGCACAAAAGCTGATTCCTGAAGTTGCAACATCTAGTTAAAACGTTCATTAAGTACATTTAATTAGTGGTTCTTGCTTGTTACTATTGCTCATGTAGGGTTAGAAAACCAAATAAACTCTTAAAGAGTTAGTTCACAATTAGTTCGGTCACACTTTAGCCTGGGGACCAATTCTTACTATTAACTAACTATTAACTATGACTTTTACCTCAATAAACTTTTCATTTGCTGCTTATTAATAGTTAGTAAGGTAGTTGTTAAGTTTAGGTATGGGGTAGAGTTAAGGGATCTAGAATATGCTCACACGAAATAAAGCATTAATATGTGCTTTATAAGTACTAACAAACAGCCAATATGCTAGTAATATGCATGCTAATAAGCAACTAGTTAATAGTGCGAATCGGTCCCTAGAATAATTTTTTACCATTCAATTAATGGTGTTTGTTGATTGCTATTGATCATATTTATGGTTAAGAATCTAAATAAACCCTCAAAGGGTTAGTTCACCCAAAAATGTAATTCCAAACCAATAAGAACCAATTCATCTTTGGAACACAAATGAAGATCATTTTAATATTCTCTGATTTGGTTCTCGTGTGTCATGAAAGCACGGTTTACCATATTTGATGAGCTATGTGTACAGGATGTGCATTGATTAATGTTTGTATGTGAATAAAAGCATAAATGAAATCTGTTCATCATATAAAGTGAAGACTTGGATTAAAACGCTTGATTAATTTGGAGTAGTTTTTATGAAATATTTCAAACTTAACATTTTTGGTTGATTTAAGGGATGCACAGTGATGAGAGATTATTAGAATATTTTCCTTTGTGTTTCAAAGAGGAACATTAGTCTTATGGGTTTGGAACGACATGAGGGTGAGTAAATAATGACAGAATTTTAATTTTTGAGCCATGAAATATGGCATGTAATTCTTGTGTGCTGTCAAGTGATTAGACATATGGACTTATATTGAAGGAGAGACTCGAGCTATATTTAGATCATAGTATTATAGACTTGAGATTCTGTCAATAAGAAATCATCAAGCACCCACCCATAACGCCAAAGAATTATATCAGCATTATTATCAGGAAACATATAAATGTAGATTTAGGTTCTTTATTGACTGGAATTCCTGCTCCATTTTAAGAGGTTATGTTATGAAAGGTGGTCATGCTTATTAAGTTACCCTGCAAAGAAGAAGGGGAAAAAAAACAAAACATTCGGACTCCAAGTGCAGACTTCATCAGTTATGCAGTCAAATGACATTATTCCGGGCGTTCCTGTTGGACCACAGGAATGTTATTAGATTTAATTAGCCGAAGCTCTTGGGCTTCATGAAAAGAAGGAAAAAAGACAGACAGACAGACAGTTAGAGAGATCAAAGCTCTATGAGCGCATATTGAATAGACCCACCTCCTCTAGTGCTCACTAAAGCTCCTGGGAAGCTTCACGTTGCAGGTTTATTATCTATATATTTTGACAGCTCTGAATGAAGACCATAATCTCATCAATAATAGGTAATTAAGCCTCTGAGAATACAAGTGATGCTAAATTAGACTCTGGTTGAGTAATTAGTGCTGAAGTGGTACTTTGGAGGGGCGGAGTGAATCCGCTGAAAGTTTCTCAGCGCCGTGGAAATTCATGGTCCAAATTTACTTTTCCGAGGCTTTTGGGAATCGCACTTCATTTTCCATAAACTTTTCTCTTTCTTGCGCTTTCTTTCAACCCATCCATCTCTTTCTCTCGTGGGCCGTGAGACGGTGGACATGTAGGTCATCTCTTTTACATAAACATCCCAGACAATTTCTCTGCGCTCAGAGGGGCCGCTCAAACGCAAGAGCCTCTCCGGCTTTTTTTCCCGTCATCCTTTTGATCACAGAAGTGTCCTGATTATCCGTATTTTCCCCAGACGTCCCCGACCAGTTGGCATAAAAAAAAAGAAGTACTCTGTGACCGTTCTGTTTGCGTTTCCTTCATCGGACAACGTCTGGAGCTGTTCCTGATCCGCACTGACACCAGCTCTGTAAAACCAGTTTCTGTATGGATTCAAACGGATCTTTTTGGAAAACCTTGTGAAGGAGAGCTCTTTGTATTTTCAACCAGAGACATAACAGCCATCAGGAGCATAATTATGAAAGACCACGGTTCAAGGGGAATCAAAAGCAGTATTCTTTCTTAAACACAAAGGCTGATATCTTCCTCTTCAGAGTGAGTAAATACACCCAGGATCAACCGCAAGCTTCAGATGTTTCTATGAGACTCATTTATGAGATTTATAGGCAGGCATATTCAGAAGTATAACTGATGGCCCCCAGACAATAACAACAAGGCAACAATGGCCCCATATCTAGTGATTTATCAGATAATCAGGTGCCGCTTTACCTTTCTGTTCTCACCGTCAGAGGTTTTTGCAGCAGGAAGATGTTATCATTGGAATATCTAAAGCGATCTGGACCATAGTCTTTTATCTTGTTCTGTGCAAAACAGTCTTAAAGGTGAAGTGTGTCATTTTTGCTGCACTAGTGGCACCAGACGGAACTGCAAAAATAAGGACTGGCTATGTTTAGTATGTAGTACTAAATTTAGTGAATGGTGTCAAGTTGAAAGAAAAAAATTGGTTATTGTGCTGCAGGAGTGATTATTATTATTATTTTATCTTTTTGACGTTGAAGACATGCAACGGTGGCGTAGTTCGTTTGGTTTTTTACTTCTGTCGATTGTATTTTAAGCATCAAAAGATATTTAAGACATTTGCTCTATACAACTTTGTTTGATACAGTATGATCAGTAAAGTTAATGAACATTTGAGCTCATAAAGAAACCTAAGTGTGCTTAGCACTGTCCACTGTTTGAGTGGTGTAATGCATAATTTTGATTTTCTTGCAGGTACTACTATCTGGCCTTTCGTGCCCATCAGATGCCAGAGGGCAGTAGAGAGAATGCCATCGTTATACTGCAGAGAGCCAAACTGGACAACTGGGTCCTGGGAAAGACCAAGGTACAGTTATCATCATCCCGTTTAAATATTTTGTTCCTTTTCTGTTCATCATTTTCTCTCTCTCTCCATTAGTGTTCTTCAATTTAGTGTGTTGTTTTGCAAAACAACAAAAAGTACCAATCATACTATTGTACTACCAGTACATTTTACCCTGTACTGCATAAAAATAATTACGCCTATAATAAAAACACCTCGGTGCATAAACATAAGATGCGTCCCAGTTTGCATAGTTATGCACTATTTTAATGCTGTTTTGTAGTATAAATAGTGTGAGTAGAGTATTCACACTGAAAATTCCAAAAAGAAAAAGTGCCCAGCCAAATGATGCACTTAAAGGGATAGTTCACCCAAAAATGAAAATTCTGTCATTAATTACTCACCCTCATATCGTTCCAAACCTGTAAGACCTTCATTCATCTTCAGAACACAAATTAAGATATTTTTGATGAAATCCAAGAGCTTTCTGACCCTCCATTGAGAGCAATGCAACTGAAAGTCTTTCATTGTTGTGCTTATAACGGCTGTTAGAATGTCTACTAGAAAATGCATAGAGCAGGAAGAGCTCTGGACATTGACCAAACTAACTAAACAAGCTCTACACATGCCTGACTTTGTGCCTCAGAGACAGTTAAGTGGGATGTCTACTATAGATATATGTAATGTATTATTAATTGACCTTTAATAGCACAGAAAAGCTTTCTCCTTTAGTGCATTTCTGTCAGACCAATGCTTGCAGAAAAAGTATGTCTGCGCCAAGGTCATGGTTTCTTTCCTCACATTCTTTCACAATCGCTCACTCTCACTTCTGTCTGTCTGAGAAGTCAAGGTAGTTATCTGTGAATCTAATTGACCAGATGGTTGGCATCTGCAACTCTGGGAAAAAAATTAAAAGTTCAAAGTGTCCTTTTTCAAACTGAACCCCTTGATGATTTTGTGTCCCCGACAGACACATGAAGGTGGTGTTTTTATTGTGAGGTATGAGCATGCTTCCCTGCATCTGCATAGATGTGTGTTTGTGTCTTGCAGGTGTTTCTGAAGTACTATCACGTGGAGCAGCTCAATCTGATGTTGCGGGAGGTGATCGCGCGGGTGGTGTTGATGCAGGCCTACACCAAAGGCTGGCTGGGAGCTCGGCGGTACCGAAAAGAGAGAGAGAAACGCAACAACGGAGCGATTATCATACAGTCAGGTTCTTGCAACCCAGACTCATTACCAAATGACTGTGATACAGTAATAGATGCATGTGCAGGGCTCATGTTTAGGCTAGTTTAAGATCAATGCATTTTACGTTTGTTGATCATGTGTGATGATTTATTTCTGCAACCAAAATAATGTTCCCTTTCAGTCAGTCACGTTCTACGTTACGTCAGTCATGACTGACGAAT
>NW_015505503.1:1049743-1063612 GCF_001515645.1 Sinocyclocheilus grahami
GAGCCCGTGTCCTCTCGTGTTCTCGCCTCAGGTAGGCAGTAACACTGGACCTGCTCGGTGTCGATCCCGCTTTCTGCGCCATTCCCCTCTACGGACCGGATACGTGTGCATTTGTGCTCCTCAATCAGTTCCCCATGGCGAACCCTGGTGGAGTTCCTCCCGCACCCTCGGCGGTCAGGCATGGCGGGGCGGGCGCCTCGATAGCAGACATCTGTAGAGCTGCCGGCTGGGCGACGCCTAACACGTTTGCGAGATTCTATAATCTCCGTGTAGAGCCCGTGTCCTCTCGTGTACTCGCCTCAGGTAGGCAGTAACACTGGACCTGCTCGGTGTCGATCACGCTTTCTGCGCCATTCCCCTCTACGGACCGGATACGTGCGCATTTGTGCTCCTCAATCAGTTCCCCATGGCGAACCCTGGTGGAGTTCCTCCCGCACCCTCGGCGGTCAGGCATGGCGGAGCGCCAGACGCCAGGCTCAGCACTCGTGTGCATGCCCAAGGTCAGCCCTTGTGCTGGGCTAGGTGCCCGTGTGTAGTGATTCCCCCTTCGGGTGATCCCACTTGTGTATTATTCCACGGTACGGTAAGCCCGTGTCTTTCCCTGGCAGTCGTTCACTGCCACCTCTTCAGGGAACGAGGGTTACACAAGTAACCTAGACGTTATATATCTGTCTAATGTAAAAGAGGACAAAATATGGTTAGAATGGATGGAAAATTATAAACAAAAATGGGCTGCACTATACTGCATGTCATTTTACAGCAAAATAGTGTTTATAATTTAACAACTCGCTTTATATAGACTGTTGTTCAGAATTTTGGGGTTGGTAAAACTTTTTATGTTTTTGCTCGTAGAAGCTGCATTTATTTTGGTAAAAAAAAAAAAATCAAATAACTGTTTTCTAATGTAATACATTTTCAAATGTGATTTATTCCTGTGATGCAAAGCTGAATTTTCAGTATCATTACTCCAGTCTTCAGTTTCACATGATCTTCAGAAATCATTCTAATATGCTGATGCTCAAGAAAATTCTAATGTTGAAATCAGTTGTGCTGCTTAATATTTTTATGGAAACAGGGTTATTTCATCATTAGAAAGTTTAAAATAAATACAGAGTTCTGGCATGAAACTCTAGATGGCGCAGCCTGATAGGTCTAACTCAATCTGACCTAATGACATCTATAAACAAAAATGGGCTGCACTATACTGCATGTCATTTTACAGCAAAATAGTGTTTATAATTTAACAACTCGCTTTATATAGACTGTTGTTCAGAATTTTGGGGTTGGTAAAACTTTTTATGTTTTTGCTCACAGAAGCTGCATTTATTTTGGTAAAAAAAAAATCAAATAACTGTTTTCTAATGTAATACATTTTCAAATGTGATTTATTCCTGTGATGCAAAGCTGAATTTTCAGTATCATTACTCCAGTCTTCAGTGTCACATGATCTTCAGAAATCATTCTAATATGCTGATGCTCAAGAAAATTCTAATGTTGAAATCAGTTGTGCTGCTTAATATTTTTATGGAAACGGGGTTCTTTCATCGTTAGAAAGTTTAAAATAAATACAGAGTTCTGGCATGAAACTCTAGATGGCGCAGCCTGATAGGTCTAACTCAATCTGACCTAATGACATCTTTATCACATGGCTCAGCTAATTGGTTCTCTCCTGTATCGGTAGCCAATGAGCTCGCTACTCAACATTAAAATATATGACTAGTACTTGCCGTAGCAGTTGCAGCTTGCTTCAGAAACCCTCCACCTTCCCCAGCTCCACCTGTATAGATCTGCTACGAGGCGATTCAAGTATGCTATATGGGGGTTATTTCATGTGTTATATTTGCAGCAGCAATATTTCTTACATGCTCACAGCAGCATGTTGTGGATGTATTGACAGTAGCAAGTCTCAGTACTTGCTCTGCCGCAGCAGTGTAGCAGATCTATTCCGCCAAGACCAAATACATTAACATTGTCATGTACATTATTACCATGCCAATCCCTCCGAGAGTTGTCATGACAGAGCATCATTTATTTGAAATATAAATATTTTAAAAAATGTCTTTACTGTCACTCTTGATTACTCTAATGCTGAATACAATTATTAATTTCTTTTAAATTAGAATTTTACTGACCCCAAAAATAAACATAGTTTATATTTGTGACTGTTTATCCAGTGAGAATGTTGTGAGAATGAGAAAAAATCTGTAATACTAGTTGAAAAAAAATAATTATTGTTGATCTCCGTTTGTATTACACTGCTGTGATGAATACTAGAAATTGTAAACTAGTATTTTGTGTTTTAATCCCCTCATGTCTCTCTTTGTGTCTCTGTGTAGCCTGGAGGGGTTATGTGGCCCGTCAGAATCTGAAGCAGATAAAGAGAGAGCATGAGCAGGCTGCTGTACGGATCCAGTCAGGTACACATCTCTGAACGCTCTGTGCAACTCAAATAAAACTAATGTCACAATACTGTGGAAACATTCCCTGGAGAAATTCTACTCTTTACTTTCATTTTCTTTATTTTTTTCTCTCTGTGTCTCTCAATTTCAGTGTAGTGTGATTTATTGGCATGACAAACAACACTCATTTGTAATGCTATTGCATCTGAACTGCAAACAAGGGAAAAGTGCAGAATAAAGTATAATATAAATTATGAAAATCAAACAAGAACAACACTGCAAAATAAAAATAAATAATTGTTTTTGACTCAAAAGACACAGAATATTTAAATATTTATATTATTAATATTTAATATTATACAAAAACGATACATAACCCATTAGACACCATTCAAACATTTGGGTCTGTAATATTTTTAGTAATATTTTTATTTATTAATTTTTTTTTTCAGAATTTTTTTTTTTTTTCCAGAAATTAATTTTTATTTTGCAAGAGTGCATTCAATTGATCAAAAGTGACAGTGAACATTCATAATGTTACAAAATATTTCAAATATCTGTCAAATAAATTCTGTTCTTTTGAACTTTCTATTAATAAACCAAAAAAAAAATTCAAAATGTATCGCAGTTTCCATAAAAAATATTGAACTGTCCAACTGTTTTCAGAAATGTTTCTTGTGAAGACTGGAGTAGCCTAATGATGCTGAAAATTCAGCTTTGCCATTACATGAATAAATTACATTTTAAAATATATATTCAAACAGAAGTCAGTTATTTTAACTGTCAGTTATTTAGTTAATGAAATGTATTAATTAAATATGAATTAATTCATATTTAATTAAATTGCTGTCTTTATTACAGTTTTGATCAAATAAATGCAGCCTTGGTGAGTATATAGATTATATATAGATTATTTCGGAAACATTAAAAAATCATACTGCCCCCAAACTTTTGAATGTTAGTGTAATTAAACATAAACCAAATATAATTATCAAGTTGACTCGACCATTTGGAAAAATAAGAACGAAAAAGCTCTTTCTTTCTGTCTTTTCCAAACCTCTCCAAACTTGCATTTTTTAATTTTTCTTCCAATCATAAACTCCAGCATTCTCACAAAGTACCTTTTTTGATCTCAACAAACAATCCCACGAACCAGTGGTGCTAAATTAATAATGCGTGAAGCCAGCGTCTCTTTTGCAAGTTTGGGTCGCAGCATTTGGTCCCCATGTTTCAGTAGAATGCTGCATTTTGAGCTTCTCTCGTTGCTTTCATCTGTTTCCCAGTGCAGGAGCGGAGAGAGAGAGAGAGAGAGAGCGATAGAGAGAGGGATGGGGGCTCCCTGCCACTTCCCCTCTCACATTCCCGGCCCATTACAGACTCTCACATACCAGAAACAAGATGGCTTTTTATACTGTCACTCTTTTCATCTGAAATGTAAATGAATTCTTACTCTGTGTGGCCTGACGGAGATCAAAGCGGGTGTATTAACTTTCTCGGGGCGCGTCTTCTGAGGGTGTGAGGAGGGAGGGGCGGAGGCAGGGGTCCAGGGGGAGGAAGGAGAGGGAGGAGTGGTGCTATTGTTCTCCTCTCCTCTTCTGGAGTACTTCAATTCCCCTTTTTGGCAGACGTCTCTCTCTCTGGCTCTGTGCTCGCAGTGTGTGTGCTGGTGCAGGTGGCGCGGTGTTTGGCCACATGTTCAGAGCCGTGTAGAGGTGTGTGCATCCACTTTGAGGTGGGCCGCATTAGCATTTCTAAAACAAACACTCGTCTTTCAAACGGTTGAGATCCATAGGCTGAGAATATGCTGAGCACAGTATGCAAATTAAACAGCGGCTTTCAGTAGGGGAATTGTTTTTTTATCCGTATAAGATATCTATTGGAAATTACTGGGGAGCATTGTGTTTTGAGGTTTATCTTACACAAGCAAAACTACAGTAAATGGCAACTATATGAAAGATTTTATAAGGCCTGTATTTATTATGTTTTATGATGGTAGTCAAAACATCATTGACTCACTTCATGTCATTCCAGACCTGTATGCATTTTAAACCAGTATTCAGAAAAGAATGAAGATATTTTGAAGAATGTCACTAACCAAACAGTTTCAGGTTTCTTTTTTTTTTTTTTTTAATAATGTGGACGTCAATGGAACTATAACATGTTTCAGAATATCTTGTTTTGTGTTCCATAGAAGAAAGAAACTCATACAAGTTTGGAAAGGCATGAGAGGAATAATTGATGACAGAATTTATTTAATTGAATTCATTTTTGGGGCATTATAATGCATCCATTGCCTTATAAAAACACCTTATAATTAGTTTTATTGTCAAATGATTAATCGTAACAATAGTTATAATACATTATAATACTTACGTATTAGTAGTTATAATTTTTAGGAGTGTGATAATTTTATAACACATTATAAACACCATGTTATATCCACTTAAGTTATAATGTATTATAGTTCCTATAGTTATTATGTATTATAAGTCACTTAAATTGTCATTGTCAGTATCTCCCTACATCTTATGAGTGGTTTGGAGTGGTTGTTACTTCACTGTGAGCTACTTTAAGCTCACGGGTAATGCATTTAAATCTGGATCAGTGCAATATGGTTTTGTTGAATTTACAATACATGTGCAAATGTGTCATACAGCACATTCATGATAACTTATGGCTACTAAAAAAAAACACAGATAAAGATGACTTACAGTACAAATATAATTACCACATTGTAAAGCCTTTTGGATTTTTTCAAGAAGACTTTGCATTTCTCACTTTACAGTAAAAGTAAGATGTAGTAAGATACTGTGCAGATTTTAAATAAACAGCGTCAATATGAGACTTTATAAATTGAGTGAATATGACATGGTGTCTGTTCATCATGTGTTATAAACCATCATACTCTTAAAAGTTTAACTGATGCACTTAAAGGGATAGTTCACCCAAAAATGAAAATTTTGTCATTAATCTGTCAAAAAATTTGCTATTAGTCATACTAATTTGTGGGATTATTTTATTAATGGAGTTTGCAAACATCACCATTATCATTGCTCAAACGTAGTGTTCGTGATTTGGACAAACCCACTCTGTGTGTTAATCTTTAGAGCACGTTTTGTGCTACAGATTCCTCAATTGGTGTGCTGTTACATTTCTAAGCAGTCATATTTATAATTCTCTCCTTGTAGATGATAAAGCTAGTAAATTGTGATTTGTGTTATTTTATTCATTGTATGATCGTGTGAATATGTGTTGCAGCATACAGAGGCTACAGAGTCAGGAAAGACTACAGACAGAGTCGACAATGGACTGGGTGAGTGAGGGTGTGTTCATTGTGTTTGTTTCCTTTGTATGTTATCATAGTGTATTTTTGCATGATTGTGTGTTTAGGTGTCTGTTTGTTCTATACACTAGGTCCCCTACGGCCTGTCCCAGTGATGTTGTGTGCGAGCATTGTATTCACCTTCCTTAAGTCACAACTCTTGAGTGACTATCCACTCGCATACACATGCACTCTGTGAATAAACACTAGTAGATAATCGTCTTTAACCTTTGACAGCAGGTTCTGTTACTGACAGATTATGTTGCAGTCCTGAATGCAAGTCAGTGTACAACAAAATGCTGATCAACTCATCTATAACTATCAGCTCATTATAAAAAAAAAAATGCAAGAAATGTTGACAGTGCAAAATGATTTAATTTGACCAACAACAACAAAAAAAATTATTAGTTTTGTTTTGTTTTTGTTGGTTTTGTTTTGTTTGTCTTCTCTTGTCTTTGTTTGGTTTGGTTTGTTCAGAAATGACACAAACTGCACTCAATCATGCATTGCCCTCCACAGCTCAAGGTGTAAAAGGATGTGCGCTAGACACTTTTTGAAACATATTTTGAAATGTTTGCCTGTTTAAAAGAATATGAATCCTAATTTACATTCCTAATTAATTAAAACGAGCTCTCTGAGCTATTGGTTACGTTTAGTGATTTATAGTACAGATTTATATTATTTTTTAGACCTATGCAGCAGAGAGATTGCTGACAATCATATCATAACCCGTTAAAAAAAAAAAAAAGTTTTAATCCGAGAGTCTGAGAGTGTTTTGGGTGCGTGTATATGTTTATGTGTGTGTGTGTGTGTGTGTATCCTCCAGCCAGTTGGCTTATCAGAGGGGATTCTCAATGCTTGTTTATATCAGAAGTCTCAGTGGTGAATCTTCAAACCTCACACTTTGCTATTCTGTTTCATCAGGGCTGGAGAGAAGCGTTATAGATTTATTTTGACATCAACTGGCCCAATTTTCCCTTGTAAAGTTCATAAACTTACCTACATGCTCATTAGCTGACAGGAGCAGGTGTGTGTGTGTGTGTGTGCCTTTAAATCATACATGTTCATCAGAGTTACTGCACTAAACAGTTATGTCAGGGTTGGTGACTGTGACAAGCTGGATGATGATGCCATTGATATTGACATTAATATTTTGTGTTGCTCAGGAGACTTATGGCCTGACACAAATATTTGCTGTGATGCTGCATTCTGAATCATTTGTAGAGGTTTGATTGTGCTTGATGGAAGTCCAGCTAGAAGAGCATTGCAATAGTCCAGCCTAGAAATGACAAAGGCCTGGACAAGAAGTTGTGCAGCATGCTCCATTAGAAAGGGACTGATCTTTCTGATGTTGTGCAATGCAAACCTGCAAGATCGAGCAGTTTTTGCAATGTGGTCTTTGAAAGTTAGCTGGTCATCAAAGATTACACCAAGATTTCTGACCGAAGTTGATGGGGTAATTGTTGACGAACCTAACTGGATGGTGAAATCATGCTGTAGAGTTGGAGTAGCAGGGAAGACAAGAAACTCAGTCTTTGCCAGATTGAGCTGTAGGTGATGTTCTTTCATCCATGCCGAGATGTCCTCCAGCAGTGTTGGGCAGTAACGCATTACTTAGTAACGCGTTACTGTAATTTGATTAAATTTTTTGTAACGTAATTTAACACATTATAATTTTCAAAATAGTAATTAGAGTATAGTTACAAGCCGAGGTCTCTATTAACAGGTGCAAGCGTATGCAGAGTTTCTATTTAGGCTATAACACGTGTTTGCAACGTTGAGCAATACAGTGCTGAAATTTGCGTGCTCACAAATCCTCTCATTATAACACACGAATTGTAGACATTATGAAAGATGTCTTTTAGAGATTATATATGCAGCGCTGTTTGCTGGCATTCTGCCAAACCATGCACGCAGCAGCCGCTTGCTTTAGTTAAAAATAACAGTCTTCTGTGAATGTTTTCATAAATGGGATTTCATAAATTTCATGGAGAAAAAAAGGAACATAACTAGTAGTGCAACTAATTACTAATTACTTTTGAAATAAAGTAATCAGAACAGTAACGCGATTACTTTTAAAAGGAGTAATCAGTAATCAGTCATTTGATTACATTTTCAGAGTAACTTGCCCAACACTGTCCACCAGGCAGCCTGAGATCCGTGCAGCTACCGTTGGATCATCTGGTTGAAATGAGAGATAGAGCTGTGTGTCATCAGCATAGCAGTGGTAGGAGAAGCCATGTGCCTGTATGATGGGACCCAGTGATATAGTGTATATGGAGAAGAGGACGGGTCCAAGAACTGATCCCTGAGGAACACCAGTGACCAGTTGATGTGCTTTGGATACCCCCCCACCCCAGGCCACCCTGAAAGACCTACAGTAGGATCTGATGATTCAGTGTCAAAAGCAGCAGATAGATCCAGCAAAACAAGAACTGATGATTTGGAATCAGCTTTTTCAATCCACAGGGCTTCAGTGACTGACAGTAGCGCAGTCTCAGTTGAATGGCCACTCCTGAAACCTGACTGGTTAGCATCCAGTTGGTTGTTCTGTGAAATAAATAATGATACCTGGTTAAAACCAGCTCATTCGAGTATTTTTGCTATGAATGGAAGAATAGAGACAGGTCTGTAGCTATCTATAAGTGACGTGTTTAGTGTAGGTTTTTTTAGCAGTAGGGTTACCCAAGCCTGCTTGAATGCAGTGGGGAAGGTGCCTGTGAGGAGAGATGTGTTGATGATGTGTGTGAGTGCTGGTACACTGAAAAAAATGCTACTAAATTAGTCAAATAAATGTGTTTATTTAAATGTAGCTAAAATAAATTGATTGCAACCACTTACCTTAAAAAAAATTTGTAAATTCAATTAATCATTTTTTTCAGTGTAAGAGTGTATGAGAGATTGAGTGGAGAAGTGTGAGGGGATTGGGTCTAGTGGGCATGTTGTAGGATGGCTGGAGAGGAGAAGTTTGGATACTTCTGCCTCAGTGAGGGGAAAGAAGGAGAAGAGGGGAGTTTAGGCGTGAATGTGGTTGGTTTGAGGTCCTGTGTGTGTGGAGCTGAGGAATTACTGATTGTTCTAGTTTTGTCTGTGAAGAATGTGGCAAAATCATCAGCTGTTACGTGTGTCTGGAGCGCTGTTGATCTTGTTGTGGAAATATGAAGATTTGGCAGTGTGGACTTCAGCAGAGAAAGATGAAAGCAAAGACTGATACATACATGATACATTTTCTCTCTGCTGGCCTGAGTTTGGACTGATGCTCACAGAGAACATCAGAAAGAAAGAAAGAAAGAAAGAAAGATTTGTCTTGGCAAATCTGAGAACAGTGTAAAGCATTGTTGAGATTGCTTCTGAAATATGAGAAAAAAAAATTTTTTGCTCAGAAACTGATATACACAGCATTTTAATGAACAACACCATATATAATGAAAATCTACAACATGTGAAATAAGAATAATGCAATGGAATAACAGAATAAATACACAAGGACCTATGTAGCGTAATGGAAGGAAGCAGCTGGACCTGGTGCTGGAGAACATGTGCTTTTCCTCTGAGTGTTCTGGACCTTTCTTCTGGTCCGCTCTTCATAGAATCAGACTAGACTTCATAGGCCACTCAATGCCACACATTGTTTTTTGAGCAGATGTTTACAATGGTTTGAAAGAGAGAGTGAGGTAAACCAGAATACTCACAATATAAGTAATGCAGTCATCTGCTATCAATGGCATCCTCTCGTAATAAACTAAATTGTGTTCTTGGAATAACGGAAATCCTGAACTTGCAGTTTGTGGGGAATTCTGATTGTTTTCTGATTACGTTTCTCCTCAGACAACCCACGCCTGAAAGAAGATCCTCCACCAGTCCCCTCCCAGATGAGAAGGTCAGATATGATCATTCCTGAAAGTGTTTTAAACACAAAAGAGACGGTTTGCAGAACTGCGCCAGAAAGGTTTCCCCTGCTTTTATGGTGCTTCCTGTCCTTTTGCCCTTGGTCACTTTATGCCTTTATAGTATAGAATAATGCAGCATGATCGTCCTCAAAATACACAGGTTTGAAACAACTGAGTAAACATTGACAGAATTTTCCTTTTTGAACGACCTAGTCTTTAATTGCACGTCTGATACGGCTCATGCTAATGTGAACTCTGCTGTCACCTAACTGCGGTGAATATTACACAGCGCAACCCTCAGATCAAACAGCACAGTCCTTGAGACAAAAGAGACAGTTCCCTCGCAGAGAATTCACTTCTCCGCTGAGAGAGAGAGAGAAAGCGAGGAACCCAAGGAGGTAGAGAGAGAAGGAGTGAATCAAAAGGCTGGAAAAGCATGGTAGAGAGTAAACGCTGACTTCTCCCTGAGGTGATTTGTCTTTTCGCTGCTCTCTCTACAGATGTTGGAGCCCCTTTTTTCCTGTAAAGACCTGAGGTTCTTTACTAGGACTTTGATATCCTACTCGAATTCAATATGTGAAATAGTAGAGCCACTCTGTGACTGGGAGCACATCGCTGAGCTTTGAAGTCTGATCCAATTTTTGCTGCTCGCCATTTGATGTTGAAAGGATGAGATGAAGAAAACGTACAGTTTTTTGCCAGTAACTCTGCTGAGCATATGTAAGATTAAAACAGCCCTCTCCTTTGGAGGGTGTACTTAGAAATGTTAAGCAGATTAATTCTTTCCTATAGCTCTTTTATTCAAAGATAAAATTAAATGTGTGTGGAAGTCTGCGAGGACGGCCTGCGTTATTTCCTGCATTACAATGAAGCGAGCGTGACGAGAGAGAAAGAGAGGGAGAGCTCTGGTACCAGTGCATTAGCACTTACTGTTGCCAAACACTGTGTGTTAATGGATGCTCCAAAACAGCCTGCTCTTATTAAATCACTTCAATTATTTCACACAAAAGACCCACTGCTGTTTTATTCATTAAGATGCGCTTGTTTGTATTTGTTCGCTTTGTTTCCTGATGTGTTTTCTGTTGACGTGGGTATGTGTGTGCATTTCTTTTCAGGTTGTCTCTGTCAGCAGAGAGGACAGCTCCGGTGACGCGTCTGTGCTGAAGACAGACAAACAGAGTGACAGCAGAGAGAGAGACGGGCTGCAGGAGCGACCGGCACTGAGCAAGCAGGGTTAGTCCACACACACACACATATATACACACATGTGTGTGTGTGTGTCTGCTGCCGCAACATTCCCATAGTCCCGTATGAACAAAAACACAGACACACAAATTACCCAACATTTACTCTCCCTGTTGTTATTCCAAATGGACTTTTAGAACAACTTAACTCCTTTTTTTCCCCATAAAATGAAAGTGTGACCAGTTGTCAAGGACAAAAATACCAAAGTAAAAAGTACTTCAACACCTTCAGAATTGAATCTGTGACATGACACATGAGATAAGGCATCACTGAAATCAAATCCTGCACAACACGTCTTTATGCCAAGTTTGAATACACAGAAGAATCCCTTGTGAAAAAGAAGTACACTCTAGCATAGTTTTCAAAACTGTATTTATTGTGGAAATAACGTACTTTAAAAGAATTTACGGTAACACTTTATTTTAAGGTACACGTTACATGTGCTTACTATTATAATAACAATACATTATGCATAATTATGTGCAAGTAACCTTAACCATATAGTAAGTACATGTAGTTAATTAATATTACTCAGTACTTAAATGTATAATTAATCTGTAACAATGACACCTTAAAATAAAGTGTAACCGAATATACTATGCTAAGTGTGAACTGAATGAATGACAGGAAAATGTCTTATAGTTGAAATTTATATTAAGTGCAGTTAGCTGAAATTCTTTTTTCACCCACTTAAGTAAGACTTGTATGCAATTTCATAATTACTTCTAGTGTCTTTGAAAATTTTTTAAAGTGTGCTGCTGAAGCATTTATGATAAACTAAAATATAGTTGAATTTCAATTCTGTTATGATGTATTTAAATATATTTGCCATTACACATTTGTAATGATAAAGGTGTAGTTTAGTACATTGAAAATGTATTAATTTTAAATATAATATTGAATAACAATACAGGTAAAATTATAATCAATGTTAAAACATCAAAAATAGGTGAACTTCTTTAAAGCTTGACAAAATGTTTTTTAAATGTACTTCAACGTAAAACTTTTAATTAGACATGATTACAAAATGCACTTTTATAAGTAAACTTAAGTGTGTTAAGAAACATGAAAGTGAACTCTTTTAAAGTATACTTAATTAGCCTTTTATTTCCTTTATATTATTTTCCAGTACTGTTTTTTTTTAAAGAAGTACACACTTAAGAACTATACGTTTTATACAATTAGGTGGACTTCTTTTTCAAAAGAGGTGTAGGAGATTTGAAAGCTACAGAAAAAAAGATTTTTAGTGAATATGACCTATTTTCACAAAGCTTTAGTATGGATCACAAGTCATATGAACTACTTTATGGTGCGTTTTAAAGTTCAAGACATGAATGAGCAGCACACGCATTCTGCTAAATGTCTTTTTTTTGTTTTGTTTTTTTAAAATAAAGTCATGCAGGTTTGTAAGTACATAAATGATGACAGAATCTTAATTTTCTGGCTAAACTATTCCTTTAATACCAGAAGTACCTGCTTCTCTCTCTCTCTCTCTCTCTCATTCTTGTGTCCTGTCATATCAGCTTATGGTTTGGCTGAGCTTTCAGTTTCAGGCCAGACAGTGGATGAGAGGTGTGTGTCTTTGTCGAGGGTTTTTAAAAATCACACCAATCACATCAAAGACTTACACATGCCAGCGACTCTATTAAACATTCACAGTTACAGTGACACAGAGACCAAAACACACATATTTGCTGAACATATGTTTGCTTTGTGTTTCGCCCTGGGCTGTGAATTCCATTAACGAGAGCTGCCTGGGAGGAGTGTGTGTGTGTGTGTGTGTGTGTGTGTGTGTGTGTGTGTGTGGATACACAGAGAGAGGGAAGGTGTGTCAATCAGGGGCGGGAGAGGCGGTGCTGCTGGGATAGGTTGCCGGGGGTCCATCATTAGAGTGATTAGTGAGGAAGGTGTGTGTGGGGGTGGGATTGAGATTAGCCGTGTGTCCGCGGATTACCGGATTAAGACAGATAATGTAACACACACTCGGCTCTGCAGTGGCTCCGGATTACTGTCAGATCACCACAGCATGCCTGGGTTAGACAGCTGCGCTAACTCTGTGAGACTGAGAACAGGTGACCCTGCTCATCCTGTCTGTCTGAAACACACACACACACACACACACACTGGAGAAGACATCTGTCTGAAACACACACACACACACACACACACTGGAGATGACATACACTAACACAAAAAAACACTCAGTGTCCCTTCTGGTACAATGTTACTCTTAATGATTTGGGTTACACTTTATTTTGATAGTCCACTTTAGACATTCTACTAACTGTAAGTAACTTTGCAACTACATGCCAACTAACTCTCATTAGAGCATTTGTATATTGTTAGGTTAGGGTTTCATCTTATTCAACGACATGAACGTTTCAAACTTATAGTCAGTAGGACGTCTGTTGAGCGACCATCAAAATGAAGTGTTAGTAGATATTAAACAAAACTTAAGACAGGAAAAATGCCATGTAGGGACTTCTGGGAAGTTCTTTTGAATGATGAAGATTTGTATCAGTAATCAGTTTCATTGAAGTAAACCAGTTTACGAAATGCTAAAATGAATCCAAAAGCTACTTGAGAGAGGGAAGATTGTGGTTGATTATTGTCTTACCTCACTTAAGTGCAAAAAAATAATAAAAAATGAAACTACAAATGAAAATTAGGAAGGAGCCTGCTAATTAGATCAATTAAGCAAGAATTTAAGCACAATTTACTTCTCACAATGCTTGGAACTTCTGGCATCCATTCTCCAATCTAGCTCCACCCTTGTGCTATTTATTATCATGCAATGATTCGGGTGGGAAATCGAAGCTGCCAAACTATAGACACACTCTTAGTATGTATATAAAACAAAACTGTAGAATAGCCACATTTGCGGTGTATATAAAATATATAAAGTGTTTACGTCGCATTACGTCATTTTTTCACACCTGTTATGGATCTGCTTGGCTCTTGAGAGTTGCAACTGCTATTTCTATGTATGCAGTGTGCAGAATAATTAGCAGTT
>NW_015505503.1:1063761-1069281 GCF_001515645.1 Sinocyclocheilus grahami
ATTTGTTAATTAATTTGAGTTTGTATTTGTTGTGCAACAATATTTGTTGTGCAGTACTATTGAGGATTATGAAATCTGTGAGGTTTTATTTAATTGATTAAAACATTTCTTTTTGTAGTGAAACGATGATTCTAGTGAATCCCTAAAGGGGCCTCTTTCTCAAATGTAGCTTTAGAAAATCTTTCATTTCTGTTTGATTGAGTTCTATAAATGAGGGAGTCATCTAGTTTATATATATATATATATATATATTTATATAGCATTATATACAGTATATTTAGTACAAATGTATCTTTTCAAATTTGATGTTGTAACCCTAACCAGAATTGTTCATTCATTTAAAAACACACATTGGCACAGAACAGAGGTCTGCCCTAATTCACAAAGATCCACCCACTTGGTGATTTCTGGCCTTGCCACTGTTACTGAATAATGTTCAGTAGTTTTCATTAGCATTAAAAGCTAGTAGTGTCAATAACATGTAATATTATACATAATATTGCTCACTAATGCTGCTGTCCGGCTCTAGCTGGGCTTTTCACACAGTTCAGTCTGTCGCTCACTGTATTTACACTCATGTAGTGCTGGAGGATAAAGATGTCCCAGCATGACTCTGACTTGCTGTTTAAAGCTGTTTAAGTCTAATTACCTCACCTTGAATATGCAAAGAACAGAACTGCTGACTGGACCGCCCTGAGAGCCAACACACACACATATACAGACTGGTTTTAGATCACAGTTTGATGCCTTCATAAGAGGAGCTGTTGGCTAAACTAAAGGCTTGATTCTGTGTGTGAGGATAACACGTGTAAGTGTGTGTGGATGTTATTTGGATGTGTGTGCTGTGGAAGAGTAAGCAGGGCAGACTTTGATCGGAGGAGATCAGAGTGTGTGTGTGTGTGTGTGTGTGTGTGCGTGCGTGCGTGTGTGTGTGTGTGTGCTAGCAGTGCCAGATGTCTGGAGTTCTGCTCACTTCCTGCCTCTCATCCTGCTGCTGTCACCCTAGAGACACACACACACACACACACACACACATTATCACTGTCTAACCTCTCCATATCAAATGTTCGGGAGGTCATGGCCAGTGTGTTACACTGAGACCCAAACACACTTCTCCTGTCTTTATTGGACGTTAAGTGCACTGCTGAGTCTCTGATCTGATCGCATCTGTGACAGAATGTGGTATATGTTTGTGACTGAACAGAAAGTCCATCACCGTTCCACATAGCCTGTGATTTTAACTCTACACTGATGCTGTACAACCAGCACAAACTCTAGAGCCTTAATGGAATATTCAGTAACACTTTAGTCTCACTATTAATAAGTAGCTTATTAGCATGCATATTACTTGCCTTATTCTGTATTTTAGATTCCACATACCTAAACTTAACAACTAACTTACTAACTATTAATAAGCAGCAAATTAGGAGTTTATTTGTGCAAAAGTCGTAATTAATAGTGAATATGCGTTCCCTAATCTAAAGTGTAACTAATTATTCACATCAATTAGAGAAAGTCCATCACCGTTCCACATAGCTTGTGATTTTAACTCTACACTGATGCTGTACAACCAGCACAAACTCTAGAGCCTTAATGGAATATTCAGTAACACTATATAACCAGCTCCCTATGCATGGTATTTTGGATGTAGTAAACTTGCTTAGTAGCTCACCTGGTACAGCACTGAACTTGCGATGTGAAGCTTTCAAAAAATCACTTGCAGAAGCTGCAATGTCATGGTTGCTTCAATAAATAAGTTTTTATCTGATGGTTGCTGTGCAAAAGTCGTAATTAATAGTGAATATGCGTTCCCTAATCTAAAGTGTAACTAATTATTCACATCAATTAGTAAATATTTGATTTCACATGGTTATTTGTACAAAAAAAAAAGTTTACCATAATTGCTAAACTAATAAATTTTGATGTGTACATCATATAACCAGCTCCCTATGCATGGTATTTTGGATGTAGTAAACTTGCTTAGTAGCTCACCTGGTACAGCACTGAACTTGCGATGTGAAGCTTTCAAAAAATCACTTGCAGAAGCTGCAATGTCATGGTTGCTTCAATAAATAAGTTTTTATCTGATGGTTGCTTTTGTTAACACTGTTGGTTAGTTTTATCGAAGGGTTTAGTGTAGGTGGTATGTTATTTTCAAACATGATAGAGCATTTGTCTATTACCGCCACAACTCCCACAGTATGCACAACAACTAATGAAAAAAAAAAAATCATTGCCACACTTTAATCTGTTTTGGATGAAACTGAACATAACATACAAGTTTCAATAGAAATGTCATTAAAGGATATTTTAGTGTACCAAAAATGCATGTGAGTATATTCAGAAGTATACTTCAACCATATTTCAAAGATAATTCAATTATGAAATCACATGTAAAGTTGTACTTAAGTCCAGCTTAAGTTGGTCAAAAAAGCACTAATTGCATTTAATATAAATTTAAACTATACTACTTTTTCACTTAGTTGTAATACATATAAGTGTTTCATTGCCACACTTTAATCTGTTTTGGATGAAACTGAACATAACATACAAGTTTCAATAGAAATGTCATTAAAGGATATTTTAGTGTACCAAAAATGCATGTGAGTATATTCAGAAGTATACTTCAACCATATTTCAAAGATAATTCAATTATGAAATCACATGTAAAGTTGTACTTAAGTCCAGCTTAAGTTGGTCAAAAAAGCACTAATTGCATTTAATATAAATTTAAACTATACTACTTTTTCACTTAGTTGTAATACATATAAGTGTTTGAAAACAATATATTCACTTCCCACTTATATTCTTTAGAAGTATATTATTTACATAATAAATCTTTCAAAAGTATGCTAAAGTGTACTTCTTTTTCACAATGGTATGGGTATTTCCATAAACATTTTCTGCTTGTTTCTACTGAGTTGAAATTATTTTCTGTGGTATTCAACAGCATCTGAAGCATAGACATTTAGTTGGGAAATAGCCGAATATTCCTTCAAAGTAGAATTCTCTCTCTTTCAGCCCCTCAGCATCATAATTTACCTTTCTTGTTTTCTCACTGCTGACATGTATGTTTACCAAAAGCATAATCTTTATAAAGCGGGTTAACATAAGGAGCTCAGCTTTCATAAACCATGAAGTCTGATCCTTTTTAGCAGAGAGAGAGCAACAGAAGATAACTAACTTGCACTTATGAAGTATGGACATATAAAGACAATGATGTGTTATTCCATATACATAAGTGTCCTTGAAAGGCATAAAGAAAATTCTTGAAAGAAACACTTTATGCTGCCTTCTCTTATTTATTTGCATGCGGATGGCAGGCCTGCACATTGGCCTGAAGGGTTCTGGGGAGTGGGAGTGTTAGAGTAGTCTGATCTGGGCTTTACTCAGTGTGTTGGCTGTGAAACACACCTCTGAACATGTCATCTGAATGCATCATCAAGTACAAGATCAAAAGTTGTACAGGATTAGCACAAATGAGTAACAAAACAAATTAATGTGTGCACACGAACAGATAGTGTCATCCCTAGTTAGTGTGCCTTCACTCACTTTGGTGGATTAAGTTCAGGAAGTGCACATTTCTTAAGGTAGTTTGTGCCAAAATGAATTTAATCTTGGTTTGCGCTAAAGTCAAAGCTTCTCTTTGATTTGTTCTCAAACTGTTACATAAGGAACTACGTTCTACTGGAAACCATGCCGTCATATCAAAGTAATGAGATGTTATGATAGCACTTTAAAATAAACTTAATATTTATGGTCATTTATGAACATTATTATCTTGTATTGATGCTTAATAAATCATAGGCCAATAAACATGCATAGTCACACATGAACAACTAAATTGAACTTACATGTAACTACATAATTTTAGTTTACACTTTATTTTAAGGTGTTCTTGTTACAGTGTAAATACATATTTAAGTACTGAGTAATATTAATTACCTACATGTATTTACTATATTGTTAGAGTTAAGATGAGGGTTTGGTTTAGGGTTACTTGCATGTAATTATGCATAATTTATTGTTATTATAATAGTAAATGCATGTAACGTGTAAAAAAGACACCTTAAAATAAAGTGTTACCATTTTTTCTTTTTATAGCATTGTTAAGACCCCAAGGTTACCTTTACAAGAAATAGAAAAAAATCATACAGCAAAAAACAATTAACAAAGAAATAGCATTGCAATGTCAAAGCCCAGGATTAAAGCAAATATCAACAGGACAAAACAAAAAGAAACAAAGATACAGTTACATTAAAGTAAATAGCATCATGGAGTTAAAGGTCAGAAACATTAGAGTAACAGTAGAAAAAAAAGGGTTTAGGTTAACCGTTTAGGGCTAGTTACTTTATCTATGTACT
This sequence comes from Sinocyclocheilus grahami, assembly GCF_001515645.1. Taxonomy (NCBI): domain Eukaryota; kingdom Metazoa; phylum Chordata; class Actinopteri; order Cypriniformes; family Cyprinidae; genus Sinocyclocheilus; species Sinocyclocheilus grahami. The sequence goes on from NW_015505503.1 coordinate 1,068,126, forward strand.
TAGTTAGTAAATAGTGCAGTATGCATGTGGGACAGGACTGTAAAATAGTGCTACCTCTGTTTTGTTTATCCGCATTAATTAATGAAGCATGATATAATTAATGAAAGTTCGCTGTTGAATAGGAACTTTAGTTATATTTATATATTTAATTATATATTTGTATATTGAATTGTCATATTTTAATCATAATGTGAAGAAATTTATACACTGAGGAGAACTGACTTCATGCATCCACTAAAAATCACCAAAACACCAGCTAATTCAAAGACATTGAGCAAAAACGAATGAAGTGAAGTTAGTGAAGAGAAAATCAATCGTTCACACTTAAAGAGGTCATCGGATGCCCATTTTCCACAAGTTGGTATGATTCTTTAGGGTCTTAATGAAAAGTCTGTAACATACTTTGGTTAAAATTTCTCAATGGTAGTGTAAAACAACACCCTTTTTACCTTGCCAAAAACAGCTCTTTTCAGAGCAAGCCGTTTCGGTGCATGTCTCTTTAAATGCTAATGAGCTCTGCTGACCCCGCCCCTCTCTTCCGAGCCACTCTCTGAGAGACTGTTTACTTTAGCCGCATTCATCGTGGAACTTGCTAACTAGCACATTATTAGGAAAGGCGATTTGCAAAGATTCATTAAAAAATACCTTATACTCACTTCTTCTGGAGGTTCACGAATCATGAATGGATTCGTACGAACATAGACGCATTTAGGTAGATCAGGGGCGCATTCCCTTCAGAAACAATGTAATCCACTGCGTCTTCAGCAGCTCAGATGTCGGGAGTAAATGACGACTGCTATGTTCATTATTACATCCAACAACAGAACACCTCAATCACTTAGGAGTCATTCTTGTCTACAACTGCTCTGGCATCGAAACAATGGCGGACTGATGACAGCTCACTCAGGGCGGAGCTGTGATAAAACCAAAGACTGACGCCACTGTCAATCAACAATCGTTGGAGGGGCCTTGCCCAGTGTGACCTCACACAGACAGGAATCTGAGATCGGCTTTATATGAGAGGACTTATGAGTGGGTTTTTATCATTATAGGGTGGTTGTGTACACACACTGCCAAAACACATTTCAGTTCAAACAACCTGTAAAAGTGAATTTTGCATCCGATGACCCCTTTAAGTGTCCAAATACTTTTGTGA
>NW_015505503.1:1076273-1088317 GCF_001515645.1 Sinocyclocheilus grahami
TAATGAGCTCTGCTGACCCCGCCCCTCTCTTCCGAGCCACTCTCTGAGAGACTGTTTACTTTAGCCGCATTCATCGTGGAACTTGCTAACTAGCACATTATTAGGAAAGGCGATTTGCAAAGATTCATTAAAAAATACCTTATACTCACTTCTTCTGGAGGTTCACGAATCATGAATGGATTCGTACGAACATAGACGCATTTAGGTAGATCAGGGGCGCATTCCCTTCAGAAACAATGTAATCCACTGCGTCTTCAGTGGCTCAGATGTCGGGAGTAAATGACGACTGCTATGTTCATTATTACATCCAACAACAGAACACCTCAATCGCTTAGGAGTCATTCTTGTCTACAACTGCTCTGGCATCGAAACAATGGCGGACTGATGACAGCTCACTCAGGGCGGAGCTGTGATAAAACCAAAGACTGACGCCACTGTCAATCAACAATCGTGGGAGGGGCCTTGCCCAGTGTGACCTCACACAGACAGGAATCTGAGATCGGCTTGATATGAGAGGACTTATGAGTGGGTTTTTATCATTATAGGGTGGTTGTGTACACACACTGCCAAAACACATTTCAGTTCAAACAACCTGTAAAAGTGAATTTTGCATCCGATGACCCCTTTAAGTGTCCAAATACTTTTGTGAGCCAGTATAGAAACATTGTTTGCTTACAGTGAGAGCACAGAGCAATCTTTGAACATTTTCTTGACGTTGTAACTGTTGTTCAGATCATTTGATAGATTTAGGCTGCCTGTGCAGAGCTAAAGTCATTGACTGTGTCTAATTGGCTGCTCTGCTGACTGTGTCGGCAGGGAACATGTCATGTCATGCAGGATGAACACAGATCTGGGATTTATTTTTTGGGTCCTTTATTGTCACCACCATAGTCATCATATCTGTCACACCAACCATCTGGAGCCTATCCAGACAATCTCTCTCTCTCTCTCTCTCTCTCTCTGGCTCATTCATACAACATCACTCCCCTTTTTCCACAAAAGTGCCAAATGCTAGTAAACTACTTACTAGGTAAAACCAGAAAGGCTTATAATCAACTAGTTGGTGGGTTGTCTGAATGGTTTCCAGTCTTAGGATGTAATTAGTCAGTGCCCTTGATCAAACACATTTCTAAAGGATATATAATCACTCAGTGCAGCCCTTCAATAAGGTAACAAGCAGATATCTGACAAATAATTGCTGCTTATTAATAGTAAGGTAGTTGTTGAGTTTGGCTATTGGGTATTGGATTAGGGATGTAAAATATGGTCATGCAGAATATGTGTTTTATAAGTACTAATAAACGGTAAATATGTTAATAATAGGCATGCTAATAAGCAGCTAATTCTAAGCCTCAACAAACTCCTAATTCGCTGCTTATTAATAGTAAGGTAGTTGTTGAGTTTGGCTATTGGGTATTGGATTAGGGATGTAAAATATGGTCATGCAGAATATGTGTTTTATAAGTACTAATAAACGGTAAATATGTTAATAATAGGCATGCTAATAAGCAGCTAATTCTAATAGTGAGAATTGGTCCCTATACTAAAGTTTTACCAAATGTCCTCATAAGAATTTCTCCACTAACTAAACAGTACAAAACCTCCTGGAGGCACAATGATGCACTTACCTGAGCACTTGTATCCACTAAGTGATCTCCGTTACATGTCCAAAAATCCAATACTGTTAGATCAGAAATATTGTGGCTGTGTAACATCTAGTTTGTGGGATCCAACAGTTTAAGTCTTTTTCTTTTGCAGCTATTTGTTAAAGCAGCCATCTGTCAGACTGCTGTGTTCTGACAGACGCACAAGATTGAGCAGCACACCGAAATGAATAAAGCAACAGACTCTAGCAAAACGCTGTCCTTTAATCTCACAAACAAACCTGTGGATTCTGCATAATAATGGGAACATTGCTCGCAGCAGGGGATTTGAAGTCTGATAATGATTGCCCTGAAATTGGTTGTTTAACTGAATTTGCACATAAACTTTAATCAGTGTAGTGGGTGTGTATAAAGTATTATAAATAGAAACTGCTCAGAGAAGGTTTTACTGTGCTGACTGCAATAGCACATTGTGCACATTCTCCCAGAACTTGTGTCTCTGAATGATTTGAGAATTGGTTCTCTTTTTAAATGCATCACCACTAAATATATTAAACGTAGGCTACTAGTTGGCATTAAAACACCATTTTATGTTTGCAGATATTTAGGAAACATGCTAAGCTCACATACTTGTTTCTCTGAAAAACAATGCTTCAGCCAATTATTCTACTTTGAAATGTGTGTTCTGTGTCGGAATGTCTGTTTTATGTTTTGGTCTGTGTTATTCCGCCAACTGCCAGTTTATCCAATAGTATTTAAATTCTCTGGTTTGCCATTTGGCGGAAAACAGTGTATTGTAGCCATGGAATTGAGCAAACGAACTGGGTCAGAGATCACAGCATTGCCGCGGGAACTAGGGGTGCTGCAGAACCCCCTGCCGCAGGGCCGGGCCTAAGGGGGGGCTTATGGGCAATGCCATCCAGATTCTTCTTGTGCCCATCGATCATCCACAGGATACTTCATTTTTGTGATAGCACACAATATAAAAAAAAAATATCGAAACATTCAATTAGTAACATATTAAAATGACCAGAGATATAGTGCATTGTATTTTTATTGCGCGCATCCCTTCAGCTCTCACTGATATGATTTCATGTGAAATGTTCACGCCATATTATCGTAATTTTAAATTCCGACTTGTAAATAGCATTCACGTCCTCTTCTTTTTTATGAGACATTTTCCGAAGCTTTCTCGCTTCTCAAGACTGCCACCGACAATCACATGAGCACAACAGTGCTCAAACGCGCTCAAACAACTGTAGCGTAATCTATTAACTATGCACATCATAACGTTATGTCATAAAATATTTTAATAAGACTGAATTTGTATTTAACCTCATCACGTTTAATAAAAAAACATTTTACGTTTCTAATTTTAACGCCTCATGTCCACGATTATTCAAACAGCGAATAAATTATACAGCGAGCAAAGAACATTTACATTATCAAATAATAGGCTATAATAACTTCAGTCTAGCGCGAGTGTAGGCACTCTAAAAAAGCTCCTGTTATAATCAGTGATGTTGTCTGCAGCTGCAGTATATGATGAATGAATCTCGTACATCTTCATATACTTCATGTACATCTGCGCTTTGTTGTTTCTGATGAGAGAATTCGCCAAAGTGCAGAATTTAGTCAGCGAGCGTGTGCACTGACCAAAACGGCATATCAGCGATGTTAATATTTAGCAAAATCCCCTTAAATAACAGAAATATTAAAGAAAAAAATTATTGAACTAAAATAACAAAGCACAAATATATATTCGTTCTCATATATCTTCATTCATTTGTATGTTTATCTATAAGAGTTTGGGCTGTTTAATATTAGGATTTTGTCTACAAAAATCCCCCACCGTGGCCCCGCCCTACAACATCAAGCCCCGCCCCCAGCACCCTCCAGATAAAAATGTTCCCGCGGATATGGATCACAGATTCTATGCAACCTAGCCTCAGCATCCATCTAAAAAGCTCTATGACCAGAGGAATATTAAAATGTGCATAAATCAACCCATCAGCTTACAGTGTAAGGTTTGTTGCTGTTGCACTCGTTCCTGTGGCGTCTCTTCAAGCTGGCAACCCGAGTACCGAGTCTGAGGAGGAGAGGGCAGAAGAAACAACCCTCTCCAGTGTTTTGAATTTGGACTGTAGTACATATTTCAACTGCTAGCTGTCAATATTACATAACTTTAATAGAGAGAATTGCTTCATATTTGCACAGTACACTGTGCCTTATTTTTACAGACATTTCTTAGAGTGTTGGACAACAGTCAACCTGGAACAACCGTAATACTAAATCAACTACATTTTTTCAGCAGTGAAAACTCTGCCTTTTTCATAAGAGTCTAGTTTTTCCAGTATAAAAAGCATTTTTACAGTAGCGTTGCAGCATGACAAAATTAATCACTGTTTTTGTCACATTATTTTGCACAAACAGCCTTACAACCTAGCAGACTATAATGATACTTTAGAACCTCTGGGAAGAGTGATTCATTTCAGAAAGTTTGTTTAGACAATTCTTTTTAATAAACTGCTTTTCATTTGAATCATCACTCAATCATATTCCTGGAACACCATGCAAGGCATTTCCTTTCCATTGATTTCCTTTTTGTCGTTTCGTTAAACATTGCTGTTGAGCATTATTTATGTTTAATTATAGTATTTCAAAGTGAATAATTCTGTAATATAAATAAAAATGTTGTTAAATCATATAATCTGATACTTATATAATGTAAAACATATAGCCTCTTTAGTTAGCTACTTTTTTTAAAGAGCAGCTTGACTTTGATTAGATGCTTTCCAGCTCTGGCTAAACATTGCTCTTCATTTCTCCACCTGTTTTCAGTAGGTGAGATTTGGCTGAGTGAGCGCTGTATCAAGGGAAAGTCTAGTTAACTTGGTGCCAACTTTTGCAATCCTCTTAATGTCAGTGAGAAACAGAGTAACTCTAACAGAGTTTAACTGGATGTACTTTCACACAGGACAGTAACAGACTTTAAAATGATACTTATACTGTCCCATCTATTAGAATATTATCATCAGTGGTATTATGGTTTAAGTCTTGGTGATGAATTGGGTGGATTTCCCTTCATCCTCCTGAGGTGCGACTGTTTTGAGTTAAAGACTCGTCTTATCATGTCAGATTTCCCATGACCACAGACATCACGGATAGATGCGTGTTACATGTGGAGATTGGCCCAAATTAGATTTTGTTTCAAATAGACAGTTTTCTTTTGTCAATTCATCAAAGGATACTTAAAATAAAGTGTAGTGGTTTCAGAAAAATAAGTAGCACAACTGTTTTCAACATCATTGATTACAATCAGAAGTGTTTTTGAGCAGCAAATCAGCATATTAATCAGCATATCTTCTGAAAGATCATGACACTGAAGACTGAATAAATCACATTTTAAAATAGATTCAAATAGAAAACTTTTGTTTAAAATTGCAGTAATATTTCATAATATTGCTGTTTTTAGTTTTTTTTTTATGCAGCCTTGTCTTGCCTACCCTAAACTTTTCAATGATAATATAAATACAATTCTGAAAAATACATCACAGTAGTATTTATTTTGCTAAACTTAATTTGTATTTTTTAATTTGAAAAATATTATTTTGTCTATGATTTTCACTGCTGAATTACAATATGATAATGAAGAATATTACAGAATGAAAATTATATTTTTTTCAAATGACAGTAATAGGAATAAGATTATATGCATTACTATAATGACAGTTTGAGGGGAAATGTGCTTGACTGACAAAATAATGCTGCAATACTTAATCTTAAACCTATAAAATAGGCTTTAATTTCTTTATGCACAATGTATTCATTTTATTTTATTTTAGTTGTGTGTGTGCGTGCGTGCGTGCGCGCGTGTGTGTGTGTGATCGTGTGTGTGTGTGTGTGTGTGATCGTGTGTGTTCTTTGTAAATTCCCTGCTGTGTGTGTAACTTCAAGCACATTGGGATATTGGGATTAGATTTTAACAAGCCTGTTTCAATTCCAATCATCAGACGTTACTGAGAGTCTGATGTCAGAACAGTTCCAGATTGGCCTAGAAATCGTCCCGCTTTAGTTTTGTTCTGTAGCTTAGTTTGGGAAGGTTTCAAGAATGCAGTATGCATGCACTTTTACAGTACAGGTTAATGTGTATATGGGGTTTCTCTTTGCATTTGTGTGTGCATGTATGTAGGTATGTGGGTTAGTGTGTGTGTGTTGTTTCTCAGCATCTCTGTTCAACAGTGTGTGTGTGTGTGTGTGTGTGTGTGTGTGTGTATGGTCTGGTCTGCACATGCTTCATTTAGACATCAAAGAGCACTGCTGATGATTTTGCCTTACAATCCCCCCTCTCCTCCATCTGTACAAACAAACCCCGACAGCTCGGCCCAGCCCGAGACGTGTCAGGTGATCACGCACGTGAGCGACGGGAATCAATACGCCTCCCACGTTTATACGGCTAAAAACCCTTTTAGCATCTCTTTTATGTAGTTCCTGAAGCGCGTTCTGATTTTTAAGGGATTTAGAGGTGCTTTTTAAGAGCCGGCCTGAGTCTCGTCAAATTAAAACCGCTCTCCGAGAAGAATTTTCAGCCTTTTTATCTATCAAATACAAACATTTACGATATGCAAGGCAAATGGTACAACATAAAACTCAACCCCTTGGTGGTTTATTTTATTGCTTTTTTCTTCTTATCTTCCACCCAACAGTCTATAAGACAAATCAATAAGTCCTGAATAAAGGATTATATTTGCGAAAACCTTCAGAGATTGCTGCCCCTCCCAGCACAAACACACACAATGAGAAACATACAATGGTTTGCTATGCCGTTAATGGATTTGTGTGACCCTGTCATTGTTTCTTCCAGTGGCATTAAATATTCAATACTTCAGAAAGGGGAAAAAAAACAAACATATATATATTATCAATATTTTCTGATTATGGCTGTCATTCTTAAACACGAATGCATTTGACAGATGCTTTGATCGAAAGAGACTTTGCATTCAAGGTATACATGTTATCTGTTCAGGCATTACCTGGGAATCAAACCCATAACCTTGTTGTTGCTAGTGCCATGCTCTAATGTTTGTGCTACAGGAGTATTATTACTCAGGTAGAGTATGGAGTAGGGAGGTACAGTATCATTCTAGCAGGCTTTTGTGCCTGACAATAATGTGATATTTATTGAGAAGAAAAGAGTTCCAAATACCGAAACCTGAGGTACACCGGTGATTAGCTGGTTTCACTGGTGTGACTAGCTGTGTACAATATGTAGTGTTGAAGACTGTGCTGCTGCTCTTACAAATATTTTGTTTTTGAATGTTCCAACTGTTTTTTAGAAATCACAGAGTTAAGAACAGAGTTAAACAATAAACATAAACATTTTTAAGTAATTTCATTCAATGGCCCTAAAATACTTTTTTCTGATCTTATGTGTGTAAAAGCTTCTTTTTTTACTTTCATTATGAAACCTTGCATAAAGTCTAGAGTTTGCTTGCTTGTCCAGATTGTTGCTCCCTATGATTTTCTGGCTCTTTATTTTTCTTGTCCTCTGTGATAGACAAATGACTGACCAGCTAATATTCTGCACAATAGCACTTTGTTGATGCAGTCATATATCAGTATATCACAATTTCTTGTCGAGTGATCCTGCATCGATACCCTGAATCTGGCATTTCTCAGTGCTGTCAAATCTACCTCTACATGCAAACTGTATGAGATTGAACCATTTACATTCTGTGTACATTCTGAGTCTCTCTCTTAAATCAAAATGCATGCAATGTATTTACGGAAGCATAGACATCTGTTTCTATGCTTGAATAATGTAACAGCCTGATTAATTAAAGTTCTAATAAATTCATACTGCATTTTATTTATATGGCCAGTTCAATAAACATTTGTGTCTTAACAGTTTTTGAAGAAAAAAAGCTTACATTTTATTGTGATTTTATGGAGTGCATTCCCCTCTGTAGAGGGCTAAGCCGCTGGTTTTGTCTAGGGTGGGATTCTCTGCTCCAGCGGTGTGGTACACAGGCCCTGGGCAGGATGAAGAGCGTTTAGATGTATTTTGGCTGCCTGTGTGCTGCTGGTTTGCTGCAGAGCAAAGAGCGGCAGCCCTGAGGGAGAGCTCGGGATCAAATGCTGCTGATTTCCCAGACAAAGGGGGAGGAACCTGTGTGTGTGTGTGTGTGTGTGTGTGTGTGTGACTACTTAAACTCTGTGTTAGAAGAGTTACTGAAAGGTATTGCGCTCTCTCTCTCTCTCTCTCTCTCTCTCTCTCTCTCTCTCATTTGTTTAAACAGCATTCACTTGACTTAAAGTTACAAGTTCAGTTGCACTTTCTCGCATTTCAGGTCTTAAGCAACTAAATTAAGTGTGATATAAGAGGATGTTCAACAAGAAAAAAGTGTAAAGTTGGATTTAATTTTATTCAGGGCTCTAAACCGGTTCAAAGAACGAAAACGAAAACCGGAAACGAACGAAATTTTGACAGGAACAGAATCAGAAACAGAAACTAAATCAAATGTTATAGTTCTGAACAGAATCGAAAATTTGAAATGGCCATTAACCGGTTAATAACATTATTTTATCGTTCCATTTAATATTTTAAATTTGCTGTCAACCAATCAGGAATTCAGATATGCAAATGTGATGCTGACGCATCCAACGCGTGAAATGCCCCCGCTCAGCTGTAAATTCAATTATAGGTAACTTAAGTCGCAATGGCAATGCATAAGAGTTTATCCAAGGATAGTATAAGATGGATTCAGCACTTGTGAATGGAGAAAACAGAATAAAACTACAGGCTTACATAAAAAGGAATAGCCTGTATTGGCCTATACAAAATGTATTTCTCTTAAATCATTGACAGATTAACAAAACAAAAGAAAAAATGTGCAGAGTTTTGGTTTATTGTGACGCGATCCAAAGTTCACGGAAAGGAAAACGAGACAGCAGAAAATAGTTTTCTTTATTTTGCAAATCTTGGCAGTTTTGAATGATGTTTTGCTTCTATCTGTATAACCAACCAGCGTTGGTATGACCATATCGCACCGGCACCTCACGCGCACACAGACACAACATATTTTGCGACATTGCAGCCTGTTTATTATCATAATAAAATACAGTTAAAGAAACATAAAAAGTTGCACTTCTCTGTTGTACAATCTGTTGAGTTCAGCTGTGCTGATATAGCCGATGTGAAGGAAGATGTTGATGCAAGTGAAGTAGAAAGCATATTACATTACAAATAATATTTTAACATCCAGATATGCCGCGAATATGGAAACATTTGGATTCGTACCAATCGAGGTAGGCATCAGTTTCACCTTAAATTATGTTGTGGATTTTCCCCTGTCTTTGTTCATTATAAGACTGTTTAACGCTTCTCCGCATCTCCTGCATTCCTTCTGGCAGCAAATCGTGACAGAAGACCCGACCACAACAGTTACCACCGTGTGTTCCCTCGTTATTTTTCCCCGTTTTTCCTCAGTGTTTTTTGTTTCTGATGTATCTATGGATCCCCTCCTTCGTCTGGAATACCTCCTCCTCCTGCTGGAGCAGGGAGAGAGATCGCTCAAGGGCCACACCAGACTGTTCCTGGTACTCGCCAACCTCGCCAGCTACCCGGACGACATGCTCTGTGCGTTCTATGACGGCAGTTTAAACTCTGCCTACAGAGCACCGTCGCCCGAGGAAGGCCCTTTAGCGAATTTCGCCACATTTGTGGAGTGAACACTGGCGAGACACGGATCCCCGTTCACCGTCTGTCCCGAGTGCCACTCCGGACCCAATGCCCAGCCCACCATCTCCCCGCTGCGCAGAGCGCATGCCAGAGCCCACCGCTGACGGAGAGCCAGAGCCTGCCGCGACTGACGAGCCATCGCCGCATGGAGCGACAGTGCTGAGGATTGCCCCGGAGCTGCTGAGATCGTCAGACCAGGTGCGAGAGCCGGCTATAACAACCACCACGAGGGAGAAAGCCGCAGACGGTGTGAGCGCGGAGAGGAGATCCACCCCTGCACTTTGGCTGAGGGTGAGCTTTGTATGGCGCGGGGACTGTGCCACACTGAAGGAGAGAGGGCTCCCGTTCCTGAGTTAAGCCCAGAGAGGGCTCCCGTTCCTGAGTTCAGCCCTGAAAGCGTGGAGACTCACAAATGCCCGCCCTCCCACCCACTCCTGCCTCCTCTGCTGTCATCTGGCAGCCCTTCTGCTTACCCTCAGCCCACCATTTATACGGTGCGAGCTCCGCGGGACTGCCACCCTCCAACGTCACCGTGGCCGGAGTATCCCTTGACTCCGCCTCTAAGCCCCGGACTCCGCCTTGGCCCGTCGACCCGTTGGCTCCACCATGGCTCCTAGCTCCCTCCTCTCCACCGGGGCCCATCAGTCTACTGGCTCCACCAGGCTCCCTCGTCCCCCCGGCTCCGCCTTGGTCTGGCGTCGCTCATCCTGCACCTCGGGACTCCACTCCTCCGGCTGCACCTCGTCCCTCTGGCTCCGTCAGGCTCCTTCAGCCCTTCGGCTCCTCCTCAGTCCTCGGTTGCTCCGGCTCCACCGCGGCCTTCTGGATCCCCGCCTCCGCCTCGGTCTCCGGCGCCATCTGCTCCACCTTGGCCCTTCGGATCCTCCTTGTCGCCCTGGCTCATCGGCTCTCCATCTCTGCCTCGGGCTCCTCCGCCATCTGCTCGGCAGCAGTCAGTTGGCCCTCTGGAGTCATCAGCCTTTCCTCCACCATGGCTCTTCCCCCCGTCGGCTCCACCGGGGGTCGCCATCATGGCTGTGGCCTGGGTCTTACTTGGCTCCAAGCCCCTCCTGTCTCCTCCCTGGCTCCTCCCTCCTTCGTCACCCCCATGGACTATGTTTGCTGGCTCCCTCCTGGGGGGCGATATGTCAGGATCATGGCCCTGTTTTGTCGTGTTTCTGTTCCTGTTTTCCCTTATTTGGTCATGTTCCTGTCCTCGTTTAGTTTAATTTGTCATTCTATGCACCTGTGTTTCCCCAATTATCCTTTGTATTTAAGTCTCTGCCATTCCTCGTTCCTGTTGTGGATTTTCCCGTGTTTGTTCATTAAAATACACTTTATCGCTTCTCTGCGTCTCCTGCGTTCCTTCCGGCAGCGAATCATGACAAATAACTTTCTTTTATGCATTCAGCAGATGCTTTTATCTAAAGTGACATTGCATTGAAGGTTTATATTTGTATTAGTTCATGCAAATTTGCATAAATGCATTGTTAAAAATAGACCTACCAGGTGTATTAATACAGTAAAAAGGTCAGTTTTGATTTGTTGAATTTAAAAGACTTTTAGTGAACTAATTATTTTAGTAAATAACTATTAAATTATTCAGTATGAATATACATTTTTTCATTGATTGATTTTCCCAGTATTATTTTGCTGGGAGGGAATCTTCTTCTGTATGCTTACTATCTGGATGAAATTACTGGTTTGCTGTCAGAACAAATTTGTTCATAAATGTGCTTTTCCGATTTTTCATTTCTTATTTTTGTCTTAAACAGTTATGCTCTCTGTTTGATCTTGGGTAAATATATCATTGGGTAAATATAGAGTTTCTGTCCAAACCAGTTTTGATTTACAATCGTGAAATGACTTGCAGAGCAGTTCAGTTATGCAGGAATCTTGTAGGTCCTTAAGCATGAGAGATGGGAAAAGTCAACTTTTGCGCAAAGAAAAATTGAATTTAAAGTTGAAAGCAGTTGCAGCGTGTGACACTGAGTGCTCTTGACCCATTTGGAGAACTTGTGCACCAGAACTGTGCAGTCATTACAAGTGCATCAATGTACAGCAGTAGAGCACATCACCCGCTCTTTAAACGCTTTTGAAGGAGCAGAAAGTCAAATCTATGCAAAGTAGAATTACACCCAGCCAGAGAGAGACTGAACCTCAACACTTTGAAGTTTGAGAAGGATAGAGATGTTCTGCGGTCTGTTCAAAGCCATCATGCCATTCTGTTCCGGAGCGTTCTACAGAACGACTACATCACTGAACTCTGTTTTAGAGAAGATTTACGGATAGATGATGAGCAGAGAAGCTCTGATTCGACTGAAATGAAGGCGAGATGAAACAGGCCCAGATATTAAATATACATGTCAATGTAGAAAGGTGTCCTGGATTTCTGCTCATTTTGTCGTGTTTGTAGATCTGAAGGGTTACTAGTGAACATGAGGAAGCAAGACTCTCTTTCTTCCTCCTCTTCCTGACATGCTGTTTGATCTACGATAATTGTGAACCGACAGAATTTTGGTGGATCAGATGCTCGGGACTCATGTATGATTGTGAAAAGTACACACTAAATATTTAAACTACTTTTATATGTGATAGCAGGAATTATTTGAAAACCATTTCACAGTTTTAAAAAAGTAGCACAACATTGATAATAACATTGATAATAAGAAATGTTTCTTGAGCAGCATATTAGAATG
>NW_015505503.1:1089923-1090611 GCF_001515645.1 Sinocyclocheilus grahami
CTAACTCTGTGCGTGTGTGTGTGTGTGTGTTTGCGTGTGCTGGTTCTGTGTCCTCTCTGCAGAGAAGTCTGGATTGTCAGGGGAGCAAGAGGAAACCCAGAAAACTGGGGTAAATAGCAGCTTTCCTTCTTCGTATCTAAACACCCCACCAGCTCAGGAGGGGAGCCGAGAAGACCACGGCTCTGTTTGCTTCTCATGCAAATGTGCAGCTGAAAATACGAGCTATTTAAGAAGTGCCCTTTTTCCCCTATTATTTTTGGGAGGAGAGAAGACGTGATATAAGAATGCATGTATTAATTGTGAGATATGTGACCTCCCAGTCTGTGAAGTTAAGCCTGGTTCCTCTAATACCTCGAGCAGGCTGTATATCAGCGCTCTTTATGAAAGGATTAACCGTTTCTTGCTTTTTCTTTTATTTATTTATAATTTTAACCCCTGTGAAAAGTAAGGCAGCTTTCTTGACTGTTTAGTTTGTCATTTAACCTCTTAGGCTATTTGTTTTGCTTTTTTAACACTGTTAAAATGAAAACACTATTTTATTAGTTTAGCGCCTGTAATTTGCAGCACTGAGGTTGCTCCACCACAGAGATGTTTCAGAAACAAATGCAACTGACTGACATGAGAAACTCAGAGAAACACACACGTTAAGTGTAAGAGTCAGGGATTGTGAATGTGAATATTGGGATGC
>NW_015505503.1:1091433-1092465 GCF_001515645.1 Sinocyclocheilus grahami
ATGTTATTGGATGCTAAACAAGTTTTAATGTAAAATTAATTCATGTAAAATTTTAACATTGATTTTTTTTTATGTCCACGTTATGCTTACTTCAACGAACTACTTGAAAAACCACTTAAAAAACCCTAATATATTCAAGTTAATTCAGTTACATTAATTATTATTTTTATTTTTTGATGGATAGATCTAGTTAATTTAGATTCTGTATTGCATGAAGCATATTTTTAAGTTACCAAACCTATATTTTTACAGTTTATGCCCTGTTTGCCTTAATGTATCAGTGACCCTCTTGTATCTCTCTCTCATTTCTCAGGCAAATCAAGCTTCTGGATGGAGAGGATGAATATTATCAGTTACTGTCTGCTATAGAGGCCGTCCCTGAGGAGAAGGTTTTATCTGGCTCCTCCCCAAACCCGAAGACTGCCACGCCCTTTATCTCATCCAGATGAGCTGAGCTCCGCCCACCACTTTGACACGTGCTGACAGTCAGTGAGAGACCACTGTGCCTGTACACATTTAAACACACACTACCAGCCATCACCGTTACTGGGTGACCAACTTATCGACTTAGATACATATTACATCATGGTTATAAGTATTTAAAGGGACAGTTCATCCAAAAATTAAAGTACTGTCATCATTTAGTCTCCCTAATTTTGTTACAAACCTGTGTGACTTACTTTGTTCTCTGAAACATATAAAATATATTTTAATAAATGTAGATTAATAAACTAATTAATTTGTTTGTTTGTCCTTACCATGGTCAATGATCGACTGTTTGATTACTAAAATACAGAAATTCATGCAGGTTAGGAATGACATGAGGGTGAGTAAATGATGACCGAATTTTCATTGTTTGAGTGAACTATCCTTTAAAAGCAATAACAATAAAGCCATTACAGATGGTTCTTTAGAGTGATTTTACCATGGTTAAAGATGACATGAAAGCATCACTTTTAGTACTTACCGAATAATACACTTGAACATTTAAAATTATTGGTTACACTTTATTTCGATAGTCCACTTTAGACA
>NW_015505503.1:1092828-1110752 GCF_001515645.1 Sinocyclocheilus grahami
TGCTTTCATTAGGTACACTTAAATTAACTTTTATTTCATAGTATTATCTGCTAAAAATTGACTCAAGATTTGAATTACAAGTGCATATTCAATACATTTAAACACACTTCTTTTTCACAAGGTTATGCTACTCATATAGATGCCGCAGCCTTATTATTTAATTATAACAACCTTATACAGAAAACACAGACAAGACCTTCGATTTGTCCAGCACCAACATCCTGGTACATAGAAAATATGCCAACAGAAAATAAAATGTATCAAACAATTAATAGTGTTTTTAAGGGGTGTTGATCTGCATGAAGTATGGTGAAATCACACCCTGCCTCAAGTAGCTTATTGCTTGTATAAAAGGAGCAAAAGCAATAGGATAACAGCCACCAGTGTTTCATAAAATTTGTAACATTTCTTAATAATATGCAAACGCATTTTTGTACCAAGTAATATAATTAGTGAAGAGAATTAAAATAGAATGAATAACTATAGAATAATACACAAGTTTATATGTGGTCCCAGGTAGACCTGTGTGCTATTAAATGAACAGTGCCTTTCCATAATGTTTGATTGGTCAATCCAGCATTCCAGTCGTGAATATAATGCATCAAACCAAGACTGCATTTCATTGCTAGTTTTACTTGATCTAAGTGCTGTGTTCGACACCATAGATCATGACATACTCATAGATCGATTACAAAACTATACGGGTATTCAAGGGCAGGCTTTAAGATGGTTTAGATCCTACCTGTCCGATCGCTACCACTTTGTTTATTTAAACAGGGAGTCATCTCAATTATCACCAGTAAAATATGGAGTGCCACAAGGATCTGTCCTAGGTCCTCTGCTATTTTCAATATATAATAACAATAAAGCAATAATTATTGCTTAATTAAATTGGCTTCAGACATGGCTTATCCAGTCAGATTTTAGAAACTCAACCATCTGTATTTTTTGAAGATGTATCCTCGGCAGAGGACTGGCAGTGCCAGCATCTCTCTCTGTTCCTCAGAGAAACATGTTTCTCAGTCGTCAGTAACTTCAAGTACAGCATTACAATCCCAACAATATGAACAAATCCATCATAGGCTGCTTTGTTTGCACTCTTTTTTCCACCTCTTTCTGTGATTGCAGTCTTGTTTGCTGTCGCAGACTGTCAGATCAGACACGTTTCACTCTAATACACCTGACAGACAGTGCAGATGTCACATGGCATGAATGAATGAAGAATTTAATGACAGAGCTCACTGAGTTTGGAGACTTTTACGTCCTGTGGTGTCGTTATAGTCATTCAGGACACAACAGCAGTTATTCTGCAGAAACTCTGACTTTCTGTTGACTTTCTACACATATACAGCGGCCCCAGAACATAATTAGACACTTAAGACACACTTAAAAATGCATTAATGTCTCTGCATTATCAAACCAAGTGGCATTTATTTTAAAGATAGCAAACACACTTTTAAAGGAAAACACTGACAGAAATTGAACTAATAAAATAGATAACTATGTGAGATACAAACTTACAAAAATTTGCGATAACAAAAGTCAGATAAGAAAAGTGAGATAAAAAGTAACAAATACCTTATTTTTCTATTCTATGGCAGGAAAAAAACTGAATTGGGAGACTCGGAATTGCGTGAAAGAAAGAAATTCTGTGTTTGTAATATCTCATAATTCACACTTTTCCCCACAGATTTGCAAGAAAAAGTCCAAATTGTACAAATAAAAAGTCATTTTTTTTATTGCATAGCGGAAAGGGGCTTCCATGTAACTGATTAAATTAAATCAACCAGTAATGTGACACTTTGTGGTTGTGAGTTTTGTGACATAGTAGTGCATCATGTTGATAGTTATGTGATTGTCTACACCTGTGGCTCCTCTGCTAGTGTCTCTTGAAGAGAACTGACTTCATACATCCACTAAAAATCACCAAAACACCAGCTGAATAACAGACATTGAGCAAAAATGATGAAGAAAAATGAAAGTAATGAAGAGAAAAGCAGTTGTCGACACTTGCTTTGATATTTTATATCTACCGCCGTGACATTCAGACATTTTAAGTGTGATTTCAAATAAGGTTCTTATATAAAGTTATGAAGGTAATTCACCTAAACAAAGGTTAATATTATTATTTTTTTAAATCATAAACACTGAAATGGTGCTGAAAATCAGAGAATAAATTAACTAAACATTTAATGAACGTTTGTTTAAAAGTATTTTAAAGGAAATTGTTCTTATTGTGTAAAACTGCTTTTTAGGGCCCTATGAACCAACATTTTTACTTCCACTAGTAATGTTTATGACAGCCCTGCACTCTCAGAGATGGATTTGACCTTATCTCATAGCGTCAGGCAATATCTGCATTTCAAAGCCTCTCATGGTTATGGAAAGTTTGAGGAATACCCTACAATGTCTTTCTTATTTTTGATTCACATCCTTGATATAATTCTGTCATTAAACACAGTTTATCAAACCAATAATGATACAATCATTAATTTGAATTCTCCTCAAGGAGGCAGATAACATTAGCACATGAAAAGTGATTCTTTGCGTTTGATCCCCCCTCACAGAAACAGACAAAAAGACATGAAGAGAGCAAGATAAGACTGTTATGAATGCCTCGCATTTCAAATGGTTTTCAACTTTGTTCTTTTAACATGTTTTTTACTTTTTCTCTAAATCTTTTATTCAACACCTCCATTTGTGGACCTGCCGTGATGTTGGTGTAGATGAGAAATTCTGGACAAAACTCTCTCTGAGATGAGAAGGGCCGCACCGTGCACACAAGCCAATTTGTGGCGCTGTTTTTTTTGTTGTTGTTGTTAATTTGCATATCATTTGGTTCATCTGCAGTTGTTGACCCCTCAGGGCCCGCAAGAAAATCTGATCTTCAGTGAAGATGTAGACAGATCTTCTTCTCTCAAACACCCTCCACGTCTTTCTGTCTTTCTCTTTCAATTCCTTTCAGGTCAAAAAAATGCCTTATTAGCATGCTTGCCTTATTGGCAAGGTTACATTTTCAATATTTTCAAAGAATGAATAAATATCGCACACATATTCAAACACACGCAATATTAGAAAGGTACCAAATGTGGCTATCAAGTGATGTACATGAGTGTGTTTTTGAACGTAAATGTAAACGCATGCAGATACAGGTGACTTTCGTCCTTTTTTTATTAGTAAGAATTTACATTTCTTGTCGCTACACTTTTACATTGCAGTTGTGGGATGTAGATTTCATTTGAAAGTGATATTGGTGATTTGAAATTACAGTCTGTCTTCTTTTGGTGGCCCTTGTTTGTCCGTTTTATGGCACGTTGTGTTTGTTGAGTGTGTACTTGGTTGGGCTCTCACCATTGATGCATATCTGTGTGTTTGTTGCCAATTGCAACAGTATTTTATTTTGATGATGGTTTTCCTCCAATACTGCTGTCAGTCAGTTTGATTATTTTTGTCATAAATGCCAAAAACTTTATGAAGGGTTTTTTTGATGAAGATGATGGAAAAGTTTGCCTATATTTCGGTTGAAATGATGCGTGACATTTTGGTGAGAAGCCAATCTGGCATTTGTTCAGTATATATCTGTCACTAAAGAAGTGGATCAATTTGCTCTAGTGTTTTCCATATGACTTTGTTGACAATCATCCCATATTAATTATTATAGTTAACACTTTGGGGTAATGAATCATCAGATGCTAGAAATCTGCTCGTCCTGAAGAGAATGAGTTTAACCCTCTGGGGTCTGAGGTGATTTTGGGGCCCTTGAGATGTTTTGACATGCCCTGACTTATTTCAGCTATTTATAACATACTATTGGTCGTGTAATTATTATTTCTTTTTAAAAATACCAATAAGTACATATCACTGCAGTTTCCAAAAGAAATGAACACTCGAGGCAGTAAAACTCCAACACCTTTTAAATTATTTTCACACAAAGTATGATTTACAGAGTTTCGATTAATAAAGCGTAATTTTCGCACACAGTTACTTGAATAGTATTATGTTGTGACTTCAAAACATTTTTAATATGCTGGTAGATTTGAAAACAGATGCTTTTGAACGCACCGCACATATACAGCTTCATATCAATGGGTTTTCATCGATGGTAGGTTTGTTCGGTAGTTCACGGAGTACGGAGACGTACTTGAGAGGCGAGGAGCTCCTGTTCGAATCCCGTGTAGCTACAGTTCGACAAAACGATTCAAATCTGCATACACTCTTAAAAATAAAGGTGCTTCACGATGCCATAGAAGAACCTTTTTTGTCTAAATGGTTCCATAAAGAACCTTTAACATCTGAAGAAACTTTCTGTTTCACAAAAGGTTCTTTGTGGTGAAATAAGGTTCTTCAGATTACAAAAAGGTAAGAAAGAGATGGTTCTTTAAAGAACCTTTGACTGAATGCTTCTTTGTGGAACCAAAAATGGTTCTTCTATGGCATCGCTTGAAGAACCTTTTGAAGCACCTTTATTTTTAAGAGTGTATAAGGAAGTTAAAATGGCACAGTTGCATTAAAAAATGTGTTTTTATATCAGTTTTGCATTTGTTAACACTATCGGGTAGGTTTAGGGTTGGGTTCAGTGTAGGGCATATTTCCAACACGATAGAGCATTAACTTTTAGCGACAGTCCCCGGATATTTGAATTCTGAACCGCCGCAATACGTACCTGAAACGTAATAAAAACACAGCAATACGTACCTACAGTATATCAACGTAATAAAAACGTGCCTGGGTTGACATATTGAACCAGTGTTTTAGGGCCACTCAGTGGACATTTCTCTTTGAAAGTGCGGCGAAACGTGCAGTAAGGTACGTAAAAACGGTTTTGCAAAAAAGTACCACGAGGTACGTATTTTTATGAGACTGGGTTGTACAATAATATGTGAGCAAGATTGATTGATCTACATGTTTGCATTTTTTTGGGGGGGGGGGGGGGATGTAGCTGAAATAAGGCCATAAAAAATGCCACAACAACTGAACACATCGGTGTTCAGGTCATCTTTTCTTCTCACAAAATCAATGCAATGGCAATATTTCCATCCATTGAATGTAAGTTTTTCCATATTTCAAGCTTGCCTGCTGCTCTGGGGACTTCATGTGTTCATGAAATCTAGGAAATCTAATTGCATTGTAGGACTTCAAAAAAGTAGGGGTTGAGGCATCAAAAGTAACTAAGTCACGTCCCGTCGCCACAGCTCCTGTACCACCGCTGAGCGGCCGGGTCACCGGCTCGGCTCCTCAGCGAAAACCTGAATATGCGCTGCACCTGCTGCCTACTTATACTCACGCTGTGATCAGCAGCAGCTGGATGCAATAATCGCATGCCAATGTGCATTGGCTCGTTTAGTTTACACTCGAAGTAGATTGGTCCCTCTAAGCGAGATCCCAATTTCGTCGGTCCTCCGACGTGACGTCTCCGTTCCCTCCTTCAGGTTGTCACAAAAGGCACACCTTTGTACCAAAAGAGTCCATAATGGTACCTTAAAGGTACATATTAGTACCTAAAAGGTACAAAAGTGTACCTTTTGAAAAGGTACCGCCCCAGTGACAACTTTTGTACCTTTTTTTCTGAAAGTGTGGTAACTGTAATATTATTACTGAAATCTTATTAGTATTGGGTACACTACTAGTTAATGCACAAAGTAATATTATTACTGTAACTAGTTATTGGGTAGGATTAGGGATGTAGAATATGGTCATGCAGAATATGTGCTTTATAAGCACTAATAAACAGTCAATATGTTAATAACAGGCATGCTAATACGCAACTAGTTAATAGTGAGAATTGATCCCTATGCTAAAGTGTTACCTTTATTTATTGTTTGTTACGAAGTACATGTGACTTTAAATGTACGATTAACAAAGTGAATTAATGCGTTATTACAAATACACAGTAATTCCTATGCCTGCAGACAGAGGCAATGTAGATAAACGTTCATCACAAAGTTCTGTTTATAACACGTTTGACTAGCGTGAGTGTGTCAGTGTGTGCATTTTGTCCAGTTTTCTTGCGCTTGGATGAGGCTGTAATGAGAATATTCTGCGAGCATTATTCCCCGTCTGAGAATATTTAGTTCCTCTGAAAAGCGCCGGCTGAAATAGGTCACTCTAACACCCGCGAGTGCCTCTTTAAAGAACATCGAATCCATTAAGAGAGATCTTGTTCCCTAGATTATTTTGGCCCTGTTTTGCCATGGAAATCAATTTTGAACAAGCTCTCTAGTTTTTGTGCTTGCCTCTGAAGTTCGCCTTCACGGTGGAGACTGTTCTTCAGCGGACATCCTTGGTTAACCGAGACAATATCAGACCGAAGAAACTCAGAGTGACGTGACGTTTAATAATCAGAAGCAGGTTGAGAATTAAACAGAGCTGTGGAACTGTCAAACACAATGCTTTTATTGACAAGCTAAAGCTACCGATGATCCCTAAACTTGTCTCTGCTCCGGTAAACAATGCTGGCCCTGCACCTGTGCTCTTTACTATCTCAATAACTCTCCATAAAACCAGCACGGCCTATTCTTTGTGCTCATTAAAGCGCCCTCTGCATCTGGAGCACCCGCCGATCTCTTTTAATGTGGTCGGCACACAACGCCGAAGAGTTTTTCCCCTCGGTTTTAACTGTTTGTTCTAGAGCGTGTGTTTTCTTTTCCAAGTATGCGGAGCAATGTGGCACCTTTCAGATATTTTGCAGCCGTAATCTTTAGATAGAGCAGTATTTATTGTCAGACAGCACTCTCTCTCATACTAATAGACAGGGTGGACTTCAAAGGGGGAACACAAATAGACTGGCATTGTCCTGTCTCTATATCCTCTAGAGTTCAAAGGAAGAGTTTTGAATAGCAGTGTTTCCAAAGCCTCTCTTTCAAACCTGCTGGGATGTAAAGCAGGTAACCTGCCATTGATACACAAGAACACACACACACTCCTGCGTATATGTTAGTTTGCTAGTAAACGCTTCCTGCGAGCCGCATCTCGTAATCACGCCAGGATAATAAGACTGGGAATGAAAGTAAACACTTTATTTTGTCGTCTTTGCTCGCTGCCTCTCAGAATAAACAGGTACTTTAGGATATTTGCAGATTAGCTGCTTTTACGCTGACTGATGTGTGACAGACAGACAGGCATGAGAGCCAAACAGATGTCGGGTACAGGAGTGGGCGCCCTCCCTAAAGACCGATTTAATGAAGAACCGCGGAAAGCGAGCTGGTTAGAGGAGAAAGACAGAAGGAGAGAGCGGGGTAGCGTAAGATGTAGAAAGAGAAGGGCTGAGAGGGGGAGAAGGAGATAAAAGAGTGAGTGGAGTACGCACATCAAAGACTTGCTAATGATGCTGGATGCCATTAGGGCTTGTAGTGGCCTTTGTTTCGGCTTCCTAACACCTGCAATTTGTTGAGGGCTTTCTATGCCCCGCTGAATTACCCACATTTGCATGAGCGCTGAGTGAATACCGGAGGGATAAAAGTGGGAGATTTTGCCCCGCTGCATTTGGACTTGAATGTGGGCTATGGCCAAATCTCGCCAATGTTCGGCATCTGTCTCAGGAGTAACTGAGCTATTAGCCAACTGGGTCTAAAAGATTTACTAAACTAGTCTTTACTTTGCCAGTTGATTCACACGAACTTACGTGTGTTTCCTCAACTACGGGCTCTTTTAGATCTCTAACTTTTTTTCTAAAACTTTTTGGAAACTTTTCACCGCTTTTTTTACATTTAAAAATGACTTTATGTGTACATTTCATTATCGTACCCAGATTTTTGCTCCTAAAATATAAAAATCATTAAAAAAATTATATTGTTAAAACTATATTTACAAAGTTGCACTACCAGTTGGTAAGATTTTTTGGGGTTTTTGAAAACTTTTATTAATTGAGGTTTTTTTTATGCTCACCAAGGTTCTGTTTATTTGATCAAAATTACAGTAAAAAGTAATATTGTGTAATATTATTGCAATATAAGATGGCTTTATGGTTCCATATATTTTAAAATAATAATTTATTCTTGTGATCAAAGCTGAATTTTCAGCATCATTAATCCAGTCATCAGTGTCACACGATCTTCAGAAATGCATTCTGATTATTTGATGTTAAAAAAAATAATGTTGAAAACGTATATATTGTAACAATTTAACAATCTTTACTGTGTCTTTGATCAATTAACTGTATCTTTTTGAAGGGTATGTAAAATTAACATATATATATATTATAGTTTTACATAATTTGCCAATCAGACCAGCAATAAGTCACTAGACTTATTTGTTTACTAAGTAGACAACAGTGTTAGTGAAGAGGATGAGATGAAATATGAAACGTGATCTGTGAAGAAAATTAAAAAAATCAATGTAAATGTAGTTTTATTGTTTTGCAAACAAGCTTTAAGTTTGTGAAATTGTGTAAAAGGGGTTAAAATGTGATTTAATTGTTTATGTAGGGTAAATAAAAACTGTAAAATTAGTGTTAGCAAGCAAAAGAAAATGTTAAAAATGTATTTTCCACTGCAGAACGCTAACAAAGTGCATGCTATTTGACACAATGAAACAGAATGATGAATTTGTCCTTTGATGTATCTAAATCTACTGTTAAACACTGAAGCACAAAAATTAAATAGACTGTGAAAAGTGTTATTTAAGGGAGTTTATCTTTCCAAAAGTGCCCGTAGTTGAAGAAACAACGTTGAGCATGGAAATGCTGGATTCTGTAATCATGAGGTCTGAGCTGAGCACTATCCTGCATGAGCACGGCCATATGGAAGCGCATGTAGCCCATATCTCCTAAAAATGAGCTAAAGTTTCTTTTCCTGCGGGGCTTGGATAGAGGTCTGGGGGAAATCAGAGCATGAAATTGCGATTAGCCCCTGTTGTTTGTGCAGACCAGGAATAGGCTACAGGACCTGGCATGGCCGAAGGTGTAACCTGTTTTGTTTGGCCTTGCTCAAGCCCTCCCAGATGGTGCTCGCAGCTGCCACTGAGTAAACGCAAGCCGGGCGAGCGCTGAGAGAAGTGGCCAGGACCTGTTTACATTCAGGAGGCAAAACAACAAATCAGTCCCTTACAGTCAGGACAAGCCATGGAAAGAGACTGTCTCAGTTCAGACGGTTTCTTACAGCTCATCGTAATCATACACTCATAACGATTATGGAAAGTAATTTACCTAATTCAGCTTGAAACATTAGCTTCTCTACACTAAGCGCTACAGAATATGAGTTCTGCCATCATAAAAAATGAAATTTTATTTTAGTATCATCGATATTAGTTTTATTCATATTTTTTGTTGTAGTTACTTTAGTAATTGTGTTGTGTTTCATGAATGTTGCTGTTCATTTTTTTGTCTATATATTTATTTTCTTTTTTTAATTTATTTAGTTATTTTAGTACATCAAATTAAATGTGTGAAAATGAGAACTGTTTCCTGACATAAAATAAGTTTACTTTATATATATATATATATATATATATATATATATTATTTCAAGTAATTAAACTTTTTAGTGGTTTTAGGCTTAGTTTTAATTATTGACCCTGAGTAGGATGACTAATGGGATTTAATATAATCACTAAAATGCCAAACTAAATATTTAATATCTCAGTTTTGTCTGTGATTCAAACACAGGTTAAATGAAATACAGTCTGTTGCTCCTGATTCACCAATTTTCATTCTGAGAAAAATACCCCAGTGTTCTCTCAGGTCTACTTTAAAGTTTCAGAAGAGATCTCAGTAATTTCTCAAATTGTAATCAGATTTGGCAAGATACTTTGTTTGCAAATTCATTTGAATGTAAACTCATCAAATCCTTCCAAAGCCTAATAATCTGAGCTGCTATCCACAGGTTCTTTCTATCTCTATAATTGCATTTAAGTCACTATTGACTCATTGATTCTATACGCATTTCACAGATTTGCATATAGGAGCACACAGGAGAAACATTTGAGATAAAGTTGACACTTAAGTACAGCTGAGAACTTTCTGAAGTTTGATGAAGTTTCTGAATGGTTTTGCAGCTCCATTTTCCATCTTCCAATGGTTTGAACAATATCTCAAATTCCAGTTGGACTGCTATTGTTTAATATTGATTTGCGCACAAAACAGTTTGTTGATATGAGTTTCTAGGGAAATCGAAATGTTAATGATCTCACTTTCTGTGCTTTCTGTGATTAATTCAGCACCGAAGAAAGCCTCAATTGTCCCAAGGACAAATCTGCACAGGGCTACAAACCCCATCCGACCGAATCTAAAATTAGCAAAAATCCATAAACTAGATGTTCTGGCCCCTCCGTATAATCCCAAACCTCTGATCACGCTCGAGGAAGCCAGACGTGACCCCAACAATTACCCCGGGAACAGAGCGGGTCAGAGCTGCGATGCCACACACAGCGGAGAGTGGGTGTTTAAGGGCCGACCTCTCCCTCATCTCCTGACCCGAGGCCCGTCAGCACACCGCTCCAGCCTGAGCACAGGCAACAGGATCAGATTTCAGGGGAAAATGCTGGAAATTAGCAAGAGCAGAGTCAGGCTACACAGCGTCGAGGGCAGAACACAATGGCAGCTTTCTGTCAGGGAGAGACTTCAAAGGGCCGCTGAGTGACTGCTCTGAGTTGGACTTTGTTGTAGATCACTGAGGAAATTCACAGATGTTTTCTCATACGAGACACCATTACTGAGGCTCTCGTACCCAGTAGCCCCGAGCATTTCTCTGCCTTTCCATCTCTCCATCTTTCCATCTTTCCATGCTCTTGTGTGCGAGACAGATGTGGAACCCCTTTTTTCTTTTTTCAGACTTTTTGCTTTATTTTCTTCTGCTGTCTGTCCAGAGAATATCAAAAGTTCGACTCTGACCTGTCCGAAAGAAGCCTTAAAAAATCAAGAAACTCACTCTACTCACAAAACTCACAGACAATGCTGTGATCCTGTCAAAAGACATCCATTAAAGTTGTGCATCACCACCAAACTCTTGCAGATTAGACTGATATTTTACAACATTTGCATGTGATTTGATTAAGCTCTTCCATTAACCCTGTAAATCCTACTGTTTTTGGCATCTAAATTCTCAACTCTATTTACACAATCTACTGCATGCCTTCAGTTGTCTGATTGATTTTTCAAGCTTTTTCAGCAAGTAAAAGTCCCTTTCCATCTCTCCATCTTTCCATCTTTCCATGCTCTTGTGTGCGAGACAGATGTGGAACCCCTTTTTTCTTTTTTCAGACTTTTTGCTTTATTTTCTTCTGCTGTCTGTCCAGAGAATATCAAAAGTTCGACTCTGACCTGTCCGAAAGAAGCCTTAAAAAATCAAGAAACTCACTCTACTCACAAAACTCACAGACAATGCTGTGATCCTGTCAAAAGACATCCATTAAAGTTGTGCATCACCACCAAACTCTTGCAGATTAGACTAATATTTTACAACATTTGCATGTGATTTGATTAAGCTCTTCCATTAACCCTGTAAATCCTACTGTTTTTGGCATCTAAATTCTAAACTCTATTTACACAATCTACTGCATGCCTTCAGTTGTCTGATTGATTTTTCAAGCTTTTTCAGCAAGTAAAAGTCAATTTAAAGTGTAAAACCATCCCCCTTCAGCTCGTGGTTCACGTGTCTTTTTACTGTGAAATCTTCACTGATTTTTAGAAAGGTAATGTAAAAAAATGACTTTTAATTGTTAGTAATATTTCAAGATGAACACTTACTGAACCGAAGTTGCTTAGGCTTATTATTTGATTATCCATGCGTTATTTTTAGAAAAATCATGTTCAAATGTATCAAATATGATGCAACAGGCTTTTGAGGAACATTATTTGTTCATCTCTCAAAAAATCATTGTATTGCATTGCATTACATCTACGTCTGCTTTATTTTTTACACTTACACTGTTAAATTTGTGCATTTATGTTTTATGTAACCGCTGAAAACTAATCACCCTCTTTTTTTTCTTCTTTTTTTTACAGAGTGCCTTCTCCAGCCTTTTGCTACGAAATGTGCTGTGTATATAAAATAATGAGGGGTAATTATTTATGTACGTATTATTTTCCTCAGTATTTGGATTTATGTATTTATTACGAAAGACAAATGTGCTATTTATCAGTTTTCTTGTCAAATAAAACGGAAAAATGCATACTGTGGTTAATTATATAATGACTCGCCATGGCAGCCTGTTGAACTGTTAATATTTAAAATAATATGTTGCCAAACAACATGATTAGAAGAGTAATGGCTGACTCACTGTGCTTCATTTGTTTCTTTTTTTCTGTTTTGTCTGAGCTGTTTATGAGCAACAGACCACAGAACGAAGTGTGTACATCCTCTTGAGAGAAAGTGATCTGCTGCATGGTTTTGAATGGCGTGGTTCTGAGTTTGGGTGAAGTTTCACTTGTACAGTGTTGGTGTTCTCAATCCAGTCTTGCCAGCTGTTTTGTATCCTAATCTATCTAAAAATAAATAAATAAAATAATATCAAGCTTTCTCATTTATTGTGTGCCGGCTACTTTTAAAACTCTTTGCATGCACTGCATGACCTAAATTAAGGTTGCCAAAAATTAAAAAACTTATGAGACTGTGTCACCCAGAAATATAGTATATAGGTTATAAATATATATATAGTTAAACACCATATAATTGGAGGAGACCGTTAAGAAGAAAAAACAGAATTGTGCCCTCTTGCAATTCTCTATGGACTGCAGGAAAACTGAGATCTCCTCCCGGTGGGAATCCCCCTCCTCCCCCATTACTATGTGAGAAACCTTAATCCCATCAAAAGAGCTGATCTGCTTCAACATCAACCACTCCAAACTGCTGGAAAGGGACAGTTTAAAAAGTCATAGATTAGTCACATCTCTCTGTGGGTTTTATTTAGTCTACTGCTCACATTTGAAGCTGCACTGATATGACCGCCTGCAAAACTTCGAAACTCCTAAACACATCCTACTTTGAAGCACTTTTGGTTTTTAGCACTCTTTTGCAATGCTTAGTCCTGGATTCCTGTGATGTTTGTGGAGGTGTCCCGTGCGCTGGAGACTGGAGGCTTGACTGGTTCAGGGCGGCGCAGAGGGAGGAGAACTGGAAAATGTTCAGACTTTTTCTCAAAGATTGGATCTCCTCCTCTTGCCAGCCTCCAAATCACACAACTAAGACATTATCACCACCACCACCACCATCATGTCACCTCCACACCTTGATGGCTTGATGCAATTAGTGCAACCAAAGGAAAAGTGATTTGAGAGCTGCTTTATTGACTTGTGCCAGAAACAACGGCATCCTATTTTTATTATTAGTTAAAAATCGTCTGTGGGAAAATTGCTGTCTGTGTTTCACACATATTGCACGGTTGCATTTACTCACATCTATTCTATTCATTCGTTTCAATTGCTCAACTGTAATGTCTACATGGTTGTGTTTACATATTGCATACATACAATATCAGTATATTTTATGACATGTTATAGCATGAATAACTGCTAATATTGCGAGTTCGCTGTGATTTTTTGGAAAGAGCCAACAAGTCAAACTCCTTGTAAGTGATGTATCCAATAAGCGTAAATTGTGGGACAGGAAAAACTACATGTGAACTTTCTACTGAGTCAAATGATTCCTTCCTCTTGAAGTTGTCTCGTATGCCTGCACCAGATCTCTGGAGATAACACACGGTCCTATTGTCGCACAACAAATCCTTAATTACAGAAAGGGGGATCGGGTGACTCCGGCATCCAATAGCGGGGTCTCCAGGCGGCGAGGGGGTCTTTGATCAAGAAAATCCAATTATTTGTGTATATACATTTCCCACATAGTGATTACTTCATTAATTGTCCCGCCTTTATCCCCTCCCGTCCCATCCCCCCCTAATAATCAGCCCTTTTATCCAGACCAACAAACACACCATAGGAGCTTTGTGTGGATTCAGAGGATTTGCTTCCCCCTCTCAAAGAGCCGCTCTTCTTTGATGATTGGGCAGCGGCGAACTTCAAAGTCATAAATCTCACTCCTGACTGGCTGGCGGCCCACCAAAGTCCTTATCAAATCCAAAGAAGTGATCCTTCACTCCCTCAGATAGTCCAGGGATAGCTGGAGGAGAGGAGGCGACGCGAGCGCACTTTCCACGAGAAGACGCTCAAGTATTTCTGAAGAAGTGAATCTGGCTGCTTTAAACCGGGAAGCTTGAGGAACTCGAGGAAGTGTGCCATGGCAGCTGTGGCTGTGCTGAGGAACGACACACTACAGGCATTTCTTCAGGTTCGTGAAAAGTTTGAGATATTGTTGAAAATGTCCTTCCTTTTACGCGCGTGTCGCAAATAACCGGCGCTTATTGACGAGAAGCGTCTCTGAGCTGCGCAAACTCCGGCAGATCTACTTTATTTGGCGAACGATTATTCGACCGATTTCATATTTAACAACAACAACAAAAAACACATAACAAGACTGTGGGAACTGTAGGACTTCCTTCATTGTTAAAACGAAGTTTCCATCCATGTAATTAGCAATTACAGAGTTTTTGAGAGTTTCAGTTCGATTTTCATCATCAGTAATTAAATTTAGTGGAACAAAAAGTGCAATAAACTTGCTTTGCACTTCATTTAAAATGTGTAACGCAGTCTTAATTAGACTGGCAAACATCTCAGATGAAACGACATTTTTTACTGTAAACGTATTTCACTAATGCAGCTAAAGTTATGCATGTTCAAAGAACCAAATGCCTTCGTTTTGCCCAACTTGAGAAGAGATTAAATGTGGTAATAGTTTCATTGGCTCATTCTAAAATCATATCCTTCGTAAACACTTAGGTAAATTTGCTTTTGTGCACAACTTTGTATGTATCATTGAACACAACATGTGGAAAAGTTTCCCCCAAAATCTGATCTTCAAAAAGGTTTTTCGAGCGTAAATGTTTTAACACAGCTCTTTCCTACGATCCAGGATCGCACTCCCAACTCCTCGCCGGAAAACAGCAAACACTCTCCTCTGGCGCTTCTAGCGGCGACGTGTAACCGGATCGGTCATCATCACGGATCCACACCCACGGACTTTATTCAAGTTCCCTACGACACGACCCTCGGGTCTCCGACACGGATTTTCCACCCTTGGAGTAACGAGGCCAATCCCCAGCCCTCGCTTTCCAACAATTCTTCCTTTGGACTATCCTCCAAATCTCACCTGCAGGGCTCCTACACCACCCACCACGAGCTCCCCCTAACCCCTCCGGCCGACCCCACCTATCCTTATGACTTCTCTCCGGTCAAGATGTTGCCATGCTCCATGCAGTCGTTACAGTCAAGCTGCCCGCCGACCTACGTGCCCGCCGTCTCCTACGCAGCGCCGCCCCCCATCCCGCCCGGTTTCATCCCGGGACACTCAGGCCTGGTCCATCAGCAGCAGAGACAGCTGTCTCCAAACCCGGGGGAGGATATACCATGGTGGAGCCTTCAGCAAGGAAACCACGTCAGCCACCCGGCGAGCCTCGGCCCCCACCGCTTCCCCATCCAGAGGGGCTTGGTGTTGGGACACACAGACTTTGCACAGTACCAGACTCAAATCGCAGCCCTCCTCCACACCAAATCCCCCCTGGCCACCGCCAGGCGCTGCCGGAGATGCCGGTGTCCTAACTGCCAGTCGTCCAGCTCCAGCGACGAACCCGGGAAAAAGAAACAGCACATCTGTCACATCCCCGGATGCGGGAAAGTATACGGCAAAACGTCCCACCTGAAGGCGCACCTGCGCTGGCACTCGGGAGAGCGACCCTTCGTGTGTAACTGGCTCTTCTGTGGGAAGAGTTTCACCAGATCGGACGAGTTACAGAGGCACCTGAGAACTCATACCGGGGAAAAACGCTTTGTGTGTCCGGACTGCTGCAAGAGGTTCATGAGGAGCGACCATTTGGCCAAACATGTGAAGACGCACCAGAACAAGAAGAGCAAAAGTCACGAAAAGACCTCTGATTACGTCAAAAGAGAAGACCTGAGACCTGTGTAGTAGTAGACTTGGATAACCATAGACTAGTGCAATATATACAATCTTCAGGATCCTCATGAAGCGAAAATATGTTTTGTTTTGTTTTTTTTTCATTAAAAAGGTTGATGAGACTTATAAGACTGGGAGTCTCTTTTTTTTCTTTTCTTTTTTTTTTGGGGACTTGTAAATATAATTTTCAAGTCATTCTCAGTTCCTCAAGGAACCCTGGAAAATGTTTCCGGTCCCTGAGCTACTCAAAACATTAACAAGTTTTGACTTGTGTTCAGATCTCTGTCTTCGGTGGAAGATTTCTTTATTCTGTAAATATATTGATAGCTTTTGTTGAATGAAAGTGTCAGTTCTCGCTCCTTGTGGGGTGTTTTAGCATGCTATTGAAAACCATCTGTTAAACTTTCGAAATTATTGTGTGAAAATAAAGAATATGACTTGTACATGCCATTGAAACATAAGGCGGTGAAGTGGAGTTATTAACAGTGGATAGATTTATTTTTTCAAGAGGAAAAATGCGAGTTAAACAAATTTGAATTTGAAACTTTGTGTGAGTGTTTATCAGACACTTAACAGAGAAACAGTGGAACTCTGTTAAAAATGCCTAGAATGAGCCGAGAATGAAGCACTGTGAGATTTATCAGTTGTTAGGATACGAAGAGCTCTGATGTTCAGTTCAAAGGACAGCTTTTATACAGCATTATATGAGTTTAAGAACAAAGTCGGCAAAAATGACAATAAAGCAAACGTTAACTGACATCAGCTGTAGTTTTCTGTTTTTCGTATATGTCACTCATAAGCATTTTGTAGACGCTGTCAGTATTTGATATGTAAAATATATGAACACATCCCCAAGCTATTCTACAAAACATATCTGTAAGAAATCATCTTGGGAGTTTTTTGCACTGCATCGAAATCCTAGAATCACATTAATGAAATAACGTGACTAACTGTATAAAAGATGTGTTACTATCATGTCAGGTTCCTAAGTTCATATAATACTATCTGTGTGACCCAATTAGAAAACAGAATATCAGAGCGGTGCTCTGCTCCATCTTGATACAACATATTCAGATGCACTGCGAGTAATAGAAAACCTCATTTCTATGCAGATTTTGATGTGCTCACATTTGGATCCCGATGTTATTTTTGCTGAACTGAAATCAAATTGAGTCCGTTTTAACCTCAGTCTGTGCATTTACATTTTTACTAAGTGGTTTCTGGCAAGTCACTCTAAATAGGAGTATTGTAGTTCTAATTAATTCTCTGTCTGAACTATACTGACCATGTTGCACGTTTTGCACAGTGAAAGACAGACCACATTTAAAACATGTTTTTTTTATTAAGGGAGGTTTCTACTTAAAGTTTCTATTATCTTGCATAAAACTACATCAGTTTAGAATATATTAAGTATGTGTGTATTATTGATATTTGGAAGGGGAGTTCTTGGCATCTAGAAAGATGTTCATTGTTTGAACTCTATGGTGCAGTTTCTCCTGCAATAGCGCCTCCATTGGTAAAATCCTGGCACACATCACTAAACCCTTCTCTAATGTTCACCCACTTACCTGTGTTTAGAAGATCTAGCTATACTACTTGTTCTAGCTGTACTTGTTATGGTTAGTCTCTTAAGTCTCTACAGAAGAGCAAAAACAACTAGTGCCATACTGCTTTGATCATTAAAACTGCATTTATAATGGTTACCGTTTTGTCGTAAATTGTCAAATGTATTAATATTCTACGAAAACGGTTATTTTCCTGTTTCTTAGACATACTATACAATCACATTAGATTCAGATTTTCTCACTGGGGACATGCACTGACAGACTGTAGAACTGCAGAAATGTAAATTAAATCATAGTTAAAGTTTCTAACTGTTGGGTGTTTTGTAATGTGTTCCTCGAATGTTACTGGCACCGAACCTCTGTATCCTTTAAAGTCCTAGAGAAAATATTTATTCATTATTGTTTCTTTATTATCCATTAT
>NW_015505503.1:1110861-1118023 GCF_001515645.1 Sinocyclocheilus grahami
CCCTCTTTAAACCATTTCAGGAAATCCATAATTCTAGTTTCCAAACTCCTAATACCAATCATCCAATCACGTACTGGATCTTTTTCCATCAACACGAGTGAGCTCAATACTTTTACAACCACATTCTGAATTATGTAAAGGAGAGAATCCCTAATCACTGTTTATTTGTTGATTTACTTTTTTTTTCAAAATGAATCCTAAATTCTAAAAATGTTGATTGAACATTTAAATGTTATTATTAAAACAGATCTTCTATCATAATGAATAGTGATTTTCTCAACATTAAACCGATTATTGTTATTTGTTGTACGTGTAAAACAAAAAGACTAATTATTCAAACATTCGTTGTCATCTCTTCATATTCATTCGTGTTTTTAGCAAGTAATTTCTTGCTAGAGTGATATAAAAATACATGATCAGTAAGTTAGGCCTCACGAGACATCACGAGAAGCCTGTACAGATTAGGGCAGCCATTCGCTAAAGCATAAAATAGATACAAATTTGCGATAAGAGCGTATTGGTATTTGCTTACAATGTCAATTAATCATTTTGTTACTAAACTCACACATTG
The DNA here is from genome assembly GCF_001515645.1 of Sinocyclocheilus grahami. NCBI lineage: Eukaryota > Metazoa > Chordata > Actinopteri > Cypriniformes > Cyprinidae > Sinocyclocheilus > Sinocyclocheilus grahami. The sequence continues at coordinate 1,111,433 of NW_015505503.1, forward strand.
CCAAGATGAATACCAAAATACAAGACAAAAGAAAGCAGAGAATTTACTAACATAAACTTGATTTATAAAATAACATGTCAAGTGCTTTAGTAGATGTGTCAGTTTTGACTGGAGTCATGCTACAGAATAAATAATAACTCGCATGTCTCAAAATGTCCCAATTTGAAGTTAAAAACCAATCGCTGAAGGATCTGCGCATGTGTCTTTTTCAGGTACTGAGTAACATGTCTCAGTGTGCCTCTGCAGCAGCAAGCGGTGAATTCTTCCCATAGGGCAGACAAGGCTGTTCCTCTCCTTCAGAGAGCGAGATATGGTCAGGCTATCACAACAGCACACGCGGCTTTGCACGGAGGGACTGCTGGAGGGAGTTTGTGTTTAAGCCTCACCGTGACCTGATCTGAATGCCACACTCTGATCTTCCTTTGATGTCAGTCTGTTGAAAGTCTGGCAGAATCAGGCGTTTAGACACACATACTTAAGCATGCATACTTGCAATCTTACATGTGCTTGTTTATTTTAGAGTATTAAATGTGAAAAAAAAATAATAAACCCAGGCCTAGCTGAGCATCAAAGGTTGTTTGGGGTGTGTTTAAGAGCATCACGTCTGGCTGGAGAATGAAGCGATGCTTTGCACGGAAAGATTGATACATTTCTCACCTCAGTGTCCCATGCTACTTTTCCTTTCCTTTTTTTTCTCTCTAAACATCCAATTTATTTTGTTAAGCAGTGAGATGAAAGATACTTTGCTATATTGTGACCTGACTGCTTATTGCTTTTCTAAAAGGATTACTACATATACAAATATTGCATACACATTTTTTTATTAAAACACAATTTTATTAAGCTAATTTACTAAGTGAAATACTTCCTCTAAAATGTATAGTCCCTATGCGCTATAGACAGCGTGCAGTGCTATGATAAACAAGTCAAAGCTGTGACTAAAGTGTTTTATTTACCAATCAGGGCCAAAACTATTTGTTTATTCATTTTAATTCGCTATTGATTGATTGATTGATTGATTGCAAGTTGAGTTGCATTCTGAACATTCTTTTTAGGCTATGACATCTTTCTGATTACCATCACTGGGATTATTATTATTATTATTATTATTATTATTATCACTACTTACCTGTAGCCTATGAACTCTTGACCACATTCCAAAAAAAGTCAAATGTCTAAAATGTCTAAGAACAATGTTTTAACGCTATACAAACATAATGCAATTATTTATTAATTGTTTTATTTTGTTGCCTAATGGCATAATTTGCATAGACGAAGCAGGTGTGCGTGTGGACTGAGCTTTGCGGACCGCTACTAATATACCAGCGCCATCTTGCGTCGACTTGAGGTTCTGAAGCTGTAAAAAAGGATCATATTCTGCTTCTGTCCTGCTGCTGCTTCTCACTGAAATTACTAGGGCGTGAATCAAGAACAGCGTTGTTTTTCAAAATGAACGTTTGATCGCATCCATACACCTACTGCAAGACCAACAAACTTACCATGAAAGTTGCTTTATTTTGTAATGACCACCAATGTCTATAATGCTAATGTCAGAATGCAGCTAGAAAATACATGAATAGCTAAACTGTTAGAAATAAAGGTTCTGAAGTGACTCAGTAAGCGTTTCTTTGCTCAACAAACACACATTTAGAAGCTGAGGTGTGACTGCCAATTCAAGACTCAACAGAAAATGATTCTCCGTTGAAGAGGGTTCTTTGAGTTGGAAAAACCATTGAAGAGCCTCTTTGTAGACAATAAACAGCGGGTACACTCTTAAAAATAAAGGTGCTTCACGATGCCATAGAAGAACCTTTTTGTCTAAATGGTTCCATAAAGAACCTTCAACATCTGAAGAACCTTTCTGTTTCACAAAAGCTTCTTTGTGGCGAAAAAAGGTTCTTCAGATTACAAAAAGGTAAGAAAGAGATGGTTCTTTAAAGAACCTTTGCCTGAATGGTTCTTTGTGGAACCAAAAATGGTTCTTCTATGGCATCGCTTGAAGAACCTTTTGAAGCACCTTTATTTTTAAGAGTGTATGATGAGTTTTCAGTTTGATTATTTGCTGTTTTTTCTTTTTTTTTTTGCAGTCCTCCTGCAGATTTGAGTCACAGAGGGAGCTGTCCAGGTGCTGAAACACATTCATCAGTAGCCTATCACTCCTATACAGTCGATGCATTCCTTCTTGCCAGATGTGTTTAGGTAAAATAATGCTTAAGGAAATCTTATCACCTTGATGAAAAAAAAAACAAAAAAAAAAAACATAAAAGCACTGCATGCATGAACTAAGAATGTGCGTGTGAATTCGCTTGAGTTTATTGCATTCATTGAACGCTTGCTGCCACCATGTGGAGTTCCCCTACAACACCAATCTGAACAGCATTCCCATTCGTGTCCAACAGCCAGCACTAAAACTTCTCAGACAAGAGCTTCTCTTTTCAAGGTTAAGAAGATCACTTGCGCGTAAACATAAAGGCTAATAACCCTTCAAAGCTCGAGGAGTCTCTCGCTTATAGATATTTATGAATAACCTGTTCAAGAACAGGTGCTAAATAAAACGCAAGAACTCTGCAAGCAGTGTTGTCCTTGATGCTTGAAGGTCAGAACGACCCAGACTCCTCTCCGGAGCAGCATGTAACGTGTTGTGCTGTGCTGTGCGTTGCTGTGGTGTGGTGTGTGGCTGCTGTGTCAAACTTGGAAAGTGTTTGTTCGTGACTTGCGTTCTCGTTTAAGGCACAAAGTCCTGCGGGAAGGTGCCAGAGCTGTAGTAATAACGCTCGCGATGCTGATGCTTGTGTAGAAGTGAGATGTGATTCAGAGCCAGTCTGATGTTGTGGACAGGTCCGAGGATTTCTAGCCGCGCGTCACGCGCATGCAGTGTCGAATAAATAGGCGATTTGCGCTTTGAGTAGCAGCGAATCAAACGGAAAGGTCATCGTGATCCATCAATGAGATTGTTTTATATATATATTTGTGAGCTGAATTTGGAGGGGTGAGGGCGCATCTGACGTCGAGGAAATTTAGTTGCGTGGAGATTTTGGATACTGTTGCATCCTCTCGTTTCTTTTACAAGGTAAGCGGCTTCCTGGACTTTATTTTTAATGTCTAAAGTAAAACTGTAATTATTAATCTAACAGGTGCTTCACAACAGTCAGGTTTTCAGTGCAGTCTGCGCTTTTGTGCTGTAGGCTATGTTTATTCGGTAAAACTGGATTTTATGTCATCTGAAAAAAAAATGGCTATTTAAATCTAACAATGCAAATTTATATTGCATATAGCTTAGTATCAGGTTTCTATTAACCTTTCAACAGCCATCGGTTTCTTCATCCATATGTCATCTGAATTGAGAAATCAATATGCACCATTTCTTAATCAATGTTAACATGTGTAGACTATATTAATCAAGACAATATGTGATTCCTATTGGCACGATGATGAGCACCAAATCTATTTCTGTGAAAGAAACTTTTAGAGCACTCTTTCAGATCTACACTCTTAAAAATAAAGGTGCTTCAAAAGGTTCTTCAAGCGATGCCATAGAAGAACCATTTTTGGTTCCACAAAGAACCATTCAGGCAAAGGTTCTTTAAAGAACCTTTGCCTGAATGGTTCTTTGTGGAACCAAAAATGGTTCTTCTATGGCATCGCTTGAAGAACCTTTTGAAGCACCTTTATTTTTAAGAGTGTAGTATTATTTTAATGCAGAGGTCTTCAAATCATTTGACATTTTTGATCCAGTATCATTTTCAGTGAGAAAATAGTTAAATGGTCTTGGGTTTGTCGTGGGATGTTTCATATATTCTCGGCTTTTCTGAAGAAGTAAGCCTACAAGAAATCATTTTAAGGCTCGGCAACCTGTGTGCGTAGACTGGTTTCTGAAAGGCTCTTTAATTATAATAATAGTTTGATTTGAAACACATCCACACAAATAATCCTTTGTGTTGAAATGGTTCTTTGTTAAGGTTCTGTTGTTCTTTAGAAATAAAAAAATACAAAGTTCTGTTTCCAGAGGAGCTTGTAACCCGAAGAACCTAAAGTATTTGATTTGTTAAAGAAAAGAGCGTCTCCAGACTATCTAATGCATTAACATATTCGACCTAATTATTGTTTTCATTTATGATATGAAAAATCTGTTTCAATTAATGCTAGATATGGACCTTAAATGATGCAGAACTTCCCCTATATCTCCCCTCCAGTCAGCTTGACTTTTTGTGTCTGCTGAAACAGGAGCAGTTTCTCTGAGAGTGACACACTGGGGCTGATGGCGGCTTCTTCCTCCTCCTCCTCTTCCTCTTCTGGCAGCGATCCGGATCCCAACTCGACAAATTTACGGCCACCCTCCTCAAGTAGGTCCATCACCGATAAACCGCTATTTCACTCCGGCTATTTGCTTTGTGGCCAACGCCATTAATCTTGTGGGTGAGACGGGGAAACGGTGCTATTCGCAACGCGTCAGGAGCAACAAATCACCGCAACACCGAGTGCGCGGCGGACCCCCCGCGCCAGCCTGACCAATGTCGCTGTCAACATAGGTGATGGCCTTTAAACACACCTGCACACAGCAGGCAATTAGTCAAGACAGACGAGCAGCCAACTCCGATCCGTCATTATTCATTTTAAATATATTTTTGTCTTGCTAAACATGTACCTAACAGGTCATCTGCAACCCACTATTGTTTCTAATGTAGGCTAGCTATTATTAAAATTAGGCTAGCCTATATATACTTTGTGTAATTTAAAATTAGCTATCATTATTATTAACATTAGCTATTATTAAAATGTATTATTAAGATGTTATATTGCAGGACAGTTTTATAGCTTCAGTATTGTAGCCGACTTCTGTATATGTTTGTCATCTCGGTCTAAAAGGTAAAAACGGGGACGAGTCTGTCTGCAGAAGTGTGTTATTATAAGAAGTGTATCTATAATTGTAGGCACTCTAAACCGGTAGTAATGACCCGCTGTTTCTCTGTGATGGGGGAGGCAAACAGCTCTGTTTATTAATTTCATTATGAACAGAAACATGCGCTTCAAAACATCTTCTATGTCTGTAGCTGCGGGGTACATTTGCTCACATTCATCCTGGGCTCTGTTTATTTTTTGGGGAGGGGGCTCTGCAATCAGCAATTGTAGATTTAATTTCTCACATTTCTATTTTTATAGCCTATTGATTTAAAAAAAAAAAAAATTCAAAAGCATAAAATCATCGCTATTTATTAAATTCTTGAAGTGTCCTATATATGCAGTCTTTTCAAAACAAGATGCCATTAAGTTCGTCATGTAGGTCCCTATATAAAATGTGAAATCTAAATTTAGAAATAAAAAAATTGCATCCGATTGAAAAATTCGCTTTATGTTTTCGTGCCACATTTATCTGCCGAGCATGCCAGTTATTTGCATCACAGTCTAATACAAGTAAATCAGAATTGCAGTTGCAATGCGCCTGAGATGAATAGAGGAGAGGGCACTTGAAGAGAAGAATGGCTCGGGATTGCTGGGAGAGATAATGAGCTGCTGGTAAATGGTGCTGAACTCATAATAGCGCTGCTGAGGATTTGGGCCGCAGGCGCGGCAGCTCCACATCCACCTCTTGTCCTGATGCTGAATTCTGTTCAGCTGCCTGACACATTCATTTCATATTAGGAGCATAAAGGATGGTGCATTTACCGCTTGGGTGCGTTTAGAAAGAGGGTGTTTTGTGGATAGGCGGGAACCATAATTATTACTTAGAGATTTCGCCGTTTTCTCCCCGTAGACTATGACTGGAGTGGAGTCGCTCATGGATGCACTAGGAAACTTGGAATGAAGATATGCGGTAAGTTGAAAAAAACAAATTTGGCTAAATATTGGCTAAGCATAAACAATTCTGTGAATAAGACGGACGTGTTTCATGGTTTGCAGGCCTGAAAGAGCTTCTACGCCAACTATTTAGAAAAACCACCTGGCACTGTGGTGCACGATATGTCTGTATTAATTGCTTTCTAACGAGCAGATGTGTCTCATAGCTCCCCCTTTTGGTGGTTTCTGCTGGTCACCTAAATGACAGTCAACAGCACCAGCAGTTACCTCTATTATGTACCGATGAATGGAGGAGAAGACTGAAAATGCGTTTCTTTTTTTAAAAGAAAAATGTAAAGGGGTGAGTATATAGCCTAGTGGGCTGCACTGAAAGACTGAAGATGCCCTGCAGTAGCCTAAATAGACTACAGAAAGAAAAAGAAAAGCAGAACAGCCTACAGAGTTTGCTAAGTGTTGCTCTGCTTAACCACGTATAGGTTATTAAAGATAAAGCTTTACGATTGTTTTTGTCCGGCGTATAGTTACAGTCGAGTTAAGAGGTGAGCAGATGAATGTGTCGCGAGAGAACTGATGCTCAGTGGAGATCTATTAAACCACAATCCGTCAAGCCTCTGCTGTGCCGAGATAACACCAACCCTTTACATAATGCTGACTGATAAGAGGTGATTTCAAAAGAAATGCTCTTTCGTGAATTAGTCGTGCTAAATCGGTTTCATTAGATCAATATAAAGGTTCGAATATAAATAAGATTGCCTATGACAATGTGGTTTACGGAGTATATATATATATATATAT
>NW_015505503.1:1118033-1121933 GCF_001515645.1 Sinocyclocheilus grahami
TATATATATATATATATATTAGCTATGATATATCCTATTAGGTTCATTTGGCATAGGCTACTTGATATGTGGTAGAAGAAGAGCCATGCACCGCTTGAATGATCCCACATCAGCTGAGGAAGATGAGGAAGAGGACAACGAGGAAGCTGCAGAAGACACAATATAATAATCTGCAGTGGCGTTCATATGCGGATGGAAAGCGCGTGCTGCAGTTGTTTTGTGCATGCTGTAATAATTCCTCTGTAGCCTAGCAGTGTGATGTCAATTCTGCACTCGGGTATCTTTTGTTGTTGCTGTTTTTAAACACCCTGAAAAGCTACGAAATTAAAGTAAAATACGTTTTGATTTGATTTATTTTTATTAGCCTATTAATTATTTTGCATAGGCTACCTAGCATTTATAAACTGCGGTCTGGTCCCTAACATGATCTGCTCAGTGGTGTCGAGGGTTCATCTACAGTCCATCTAAATCACTGTTACCTCCCCCAGATCACCTGTGCTGTGCCAGAAACACACATGAGCCGGACACTGCGCGCGTTTAAAGGCATTGCATCTGTGTTAAAGTACTTGCTGCAATGTTTGGGGGAAACGGAGGCAGCTCATTTCAGTCTTCTTCTCTGTGTAATAATACAGGATTTTTGCAGAAGAACAATAATGTTGACGACAAGAGCCGAATTGTCGGGTTTTTTAACGAACAGCAGCCCAGGAGCATTTTAACACGAGACCCTCGCTTCAGACGCACAGAGACGGACTTCTCCAATCTATACGCAAGAGGTGAGTGCCAATAATCCCCGGATCATAACTCTCATAACTCAAAGATTAAGCGTCCGGTTTCTGTGTGTGTGTGTTTGCCAAAATGATTTTATTGAATAAAATATTTTACAATATAATATTTTTTATATACTTGTAACTTATAATAGAATTTGCAATGGGATTCTTTATATTTTATGTACATCTGATATGCAGTTAAATATGAATGAACTTTAGAATGAATAGAAATTTAGAATTTGAATTTTGATGTTAAAACAAATGATTGGTCTATACATGTGTTTGCCTGAAAATAGTTTGTCAGTGTTGTCAAACAAACAAATATATATATTAAAGTGATTTACATTTATGTGAATGATTTATGACATTTATGTAGCATTATTTTTATTTTTTATATTCTGCTTTCCACTCATACAAAGAAAAACTGTTTGAATCATTATGATTTTTAAATGTTTTTGAAGGAAGTCTCTTAGGAGAGAATGAAACATTATTAATAATATTATTACATTTATTAAAATTTTTAAAGTTTTCTATGTGAATATATTGTAAAATGTAATTGATTGCTGTGATCAAACTGTATTTTCAGTATCATTACTCCAGTCTTCAGTGTCACATGATCTTCAGAAATCAGTCTAATATGCTGATCTGCTGCTCAAGAAATGTTTCTTATTATTATTATAAATGTTCAAAACAGTTTTAGTAATTTATTTTCTTTATTATTACTTATTTGTTTTAATCTTACCCCAAACTTTTGAATGGTATCATCTTTGACATTGTGGGAATAATTGCATTTAAATATATTCAAAAAGAAAACAGTTGTTTGTAATAATATTTCATATTAAGGTTTTTACTGTATTTTGATCAATTAAATGCAGCCTTGGTGAGCACAAGAGACTTTCAAAAACGTTAAAACGAGAGAAAAATCTCTCTTTCACCAGCATGTGTAAATGACATATTTTTCTATGAATGAAGGAAACTGTAAGAACAAGCAGCAATTTGATTTACTGAAGAATCTGTGTAACAACTTTGGTCACAGATCTGCTTCCTGCTAAAAATGGTGAGGAGTATACGATGCAGTTCCTGTTGGAGGTGGTGGAGATCCTCACGAACTATGTGCGCAAGACCTTCGACAGATCCACAAAAGTGCTGGACTTCCATCATCCGCACCAGCTGCTGGAGGGAATGGAGGGCTTCAACTTAGAGCTGTGTGATCAGCCGGAGAGTCTGGAGCAGATCCTGGTGGACTGCAGGGACACGCTCAAATACGGCGTCCGCACGGGTGACCCTCACCTGCTCGTCCCATTTAATGAATGTTTCAAAATGTTATAGTAACACACACTCTTAAAAATAAAGGGGCTTAAAAGATTCTTCACAGCGATGCCAAAGAAGAACCATTCTTTTTATAATCTGAAGAACATTCGTTCGCCACAAGGAAGCTTTTGTGAAACAGAAAGGTTCTTCAGATGTTAAAGGTTCTTTATGGAACCATTTAGAAACAAAAAGGTTCTTCTATGGCATCGTGAAGCACCTTTATTTTTAAGAGTGCATGCATATACAAATGGTGTTAGTGTCTCATTTTCTTTCCTTCTCTGTAGGTCACCCAAGGTTTTTTAACCAGCTGTCTTCAGGTCTAGACATCATTGGTTTAGCTGGAGAGTGGCTGACCTCTACTGCCAACACTAACATGTGAGTTCCCCCTTCCTTCATTCAGCTTTGTTGTGTTGAGCGAGTAAATCAATTTGATCAAATAAGACAATTCAGCAATTTACTTTAACCTATTTATGAAGTTGTATGGTACTACAAGGCAGAACTTTTATATTCCTCAAAATTTCTACATAAACCCCTAATGTTAAGTATTAAACATCTACTATTAATTAAGTCCAAACTGCATAATGTATAGCCTCAATTCTAGCCTTTACATCTGCTATCATTTATAATATAAAATAATAATAATAATAATAAAAAGATTACAATATTAAAACCTCCCATTGACTTGCTGTTGCACATTCAATTTATAACCACAATGTAAAAAAGTGGTGACCTGCAAGTATTACCTTAAGGAGCTATTTCTGCCTGATTTAACTGGTAACACACAGTTTTGCTGGTATAAATTGATGTACAGTCAAATCAGAATTTATTCAGACACCTTCAACATTTCTCGCATTATCACAGTGTATTCGCTATAGTTTAGAAAATGGTAATAAAATATGACAATAGCTCAGAGTTAAACTGTTTCAGAACAAATTCATCTTGATAATGTCAGATAACTTTGATAGAAAGGTATGTAATGAATTCGGTTGAATAGCTGCCAGCTGTTAAATTTAAGTGCACAATTAATACCAATTTAGGTCAGCCGATTACCAAGCAATGCTTAATGTTGTTCAGGCTGTGGTGTAAAAAGGTCACACTAGCAATTAAAGAAAAAACACTTAAGCAAAACATGGTCAGGTCAAAGTGTCTGAATAATTTTTGGCTCCAAATTGTTTATTAGTTTTACTGGTAGTCCACCGTATGAAGAATTTTTGGGTGTAATATGTCACAGTTTACTTTATGTTGCTATCCTCGCTTACGTAAATGAACTATAGTGTTCTGCACCCACTAGTAAAAAAAAAAAAAATCAAATATTATATTTATAATTTTTGGTTTGACTGTATGTTTAAATGGAACAGGTAATTGAACCTTTATACACAATGTAAAACTGTAAACTCAAAAGAAAATCTAAAAGAGTTTGCATATGTGTTATGTTTTGTATTATTTTTACACACCAGGCTTTTATGGCTCATATAGTATGATATAGTGACAATACGGAGCTCATCTTCACGGAGGAAAAACACCTCAGATTAATTCAGAGGTGTCATATGCAATATAGTGCAGTAGCTGATATTCATATGGCCAAAAAGCCTTTGGATTTGTAAAAAGCTATCAATGAGGCAACAGAAGGCATGTAGAATATTTTGTACAGCAGGCTATTTAGCCAAATTTTGATCATGATGATAATTTAGAGGCCTTAGAAATTAATGTATCAAATATGATATAATAGGCTTCATAAGGTTAAAGGTTCGACTAGACAGTGCCATTATACCAGGATTTGACTATCTACACATATGTGACCCTGGAGCACAAAAGCAGTGTT
>NW_015505503.1:1122718-1158479 GCF_001515645.1 Sinocyclocheilus grahami
TGACATGGCTGCTTCAACACTAACTGCGGTTACTGAAACCACGCCTTCTTTCTTTGCATGAACATTTGGGCGGCATTATGCTAATATTTCCACATAGTGATTAAATGCAGCCTTGGTGAGCACAAGAGACTTCTTTCAAAAACGTTAAAAAGAGAGAAAGATCTCTCTTTCACCAGCATGTGTAAATGACATATTTTTCTATGAATGAAGGAAACTGTAAGAACAAGCAGCAATTTGATTTACTGAAGAATCTGTGTAACAACTTTGGTCACAGATCTGCTTCCTGCTAAAAATGGTGAGGAGTATACGATGCAGTTCCTGTTGGAGGTGGTGGACATCCTCACGAACTATGTGCGCAAGACCTTCGACAGATCCACAAAAGTGCTGGACTTCCATCATCCGCACCAGCTGCTGGAGGGAATGGAGGGCTTCAACTTAGAGCTGTGTGATCAGCCGGAGAGTCTGGAGCAGATCCTGGTGGACTGCAGGGACACGCTCAAATACGGCGTCCGCACGGGTGACCCTCACCTGCTCGTCCCATTTAATGAATGTTTCAAAATGTTATAGTAACACACACTCTTAAAAATAAAGGGGCTTAAAAGATTCTTCACAGCGATGCCAAAGAAGAACCATTCTTTTTATAATCTGAAGAACATTCGTTCGCCACAAGGAAGCTTTTGTGAAACAGAAAGGTTCTTCAGGTGTTAAAGGTTCTTTATGGAACCATTTAGAAACAAAAAGGTTCTTCTATGGCATCGTGAAGCACCTTTATTTTTAAGAGTGCATGCATATACAAATGGTGTTAGTGTCTCATTTTCTTTCCTTCTCTGTAGGTCACCCAAGGTTTTTTAACCAGCTGTCTTCAGGTCTAGACATCATTGGTTTAGCTGGAGAGTGGCTGACCTCTACTGCCAACACTAACATGTGAGTTCCCCCTTCCTTCATTCAGCTTTGTTGTGTTGAGCGAGTAAATCAATTTGATCAAATAAGACAATTCAGCAATTTACTTTAACCTATTTATGAAGTTGTATGGTACTACAAGGCAGAACTTTTATATTCCTCAAAATTTCTACATAAACCCCTAATGTTAAGTATTAAACATCTACTATTAATTAAGTCCAAACTGCATAATGTATAGCCTCAATTCTAGCCTTTACATCTGCTATCATTTATAATATAAAATAATAATAATAATAATAAAAAGATTACAATATTAAAACCTCCCATTGACTTGCTGTTGCACATTCAATTTATAACCACAATGTAAAAAAGTGGTGACCTGCAAGTATTACCTTAAGGAGCTATTTCTGCCTGATTTAACTGGTAACACACAGTTTTGCTGGTATAAATTGATGTACAGTCAAATCAGAATTTATTCAGACACCTTCAACATTTCTCGCATTATCACAGTGTATTCGCTATAGTTTAGAAAATGGTAATAAAATATGACAATAGCTCAGAGTTAAACTGTTTCAGAACAAATTCATCTTGATAATGTCAGATAACTTTGATAGAAAGGTATGTAATGAATTCGGTTGAATAGCTGCCAGCTGTTAAATTTAAGTGCACAATTAATACCAATTTAGGTCAGCCGATTACCAAGCAATGCTTAATGTTGTTCAGGCTGTGGTGTAAAAAGGTCACACTAGCAATTAAAGAAAAAACACTTAAGCAAAACATGGTCAGGTCAAAGTGTCTGAATAATTTTTGGCTCCAAATTTGTATTAATTTTACTGGTAGTCCACTGTATGAAGAATCTTTGGGTATAATATGTTGCTATCCTCACTTACATAAATGAACTATAGTGTCCTGCACCCACTAGTAAAAAAAAAATTATATCTGGTGTCTGAATAATTTTTGGTTTGACTGTATGTAGGTTGGGTCAGTGATGTAAAATAATACAGTTGACTTGAATAACACCACTTATTTTATTAATTTTTTCATTGCAACAGCAATAACATCATTTTTGCATAGTTAGTCTATTTGACCATGAAGTCATTTTTACATTTCGAAGACTCATGCACAGATGTCATAAAACATAACTGTGCTGATGCAGCGTTTCATTTACACGGAATCAGCTACGCATACAATTTCAAAAGAAACAAAAACATAAAATATAAATGCAAACGAAGAATAAAACATATTAGCACTATTAAATTCGGGGAAAGCAAATGAAGTGTAATGCTGCTCTGTTAACTGAAGACTGGGATAAAATGACTGGCAGCTCAGAATAACACGCATTAGCTCTCATCAGAAAAGCTCCAGTGATATGTGACGGACACGGCCAGCTCATTGGTCAAGACTAATTTAGAGCTAAACACGAGACACAGAGCCAGCTGAGACTCTGACACGATCCACACCTCCACCCCCAGCTCTTCTTCCATCCATTCATCTGTCCATCTCCCCATCCATCCATTCATCTGTTCATCCTAAAGGCAGACTGCATCTAGTGTTCAAAAGTGGCAAAAACAAAAGTGGTTTTATAAGATCAAAATATACCCTTGTACGGCATTTAGTATGTTGCTATGCAGTTGCTAGGTTGTTGTGGTTGCTTACAGGCCCTCTCAAAAAAGTCTCTAAGATGTTCTGATCTCTAGATATTCCATTTATGTCCAAGTGAGTTCTTCATTTTATTGTATGGCAGGTGAAAATGGATTAGTTTGCTTATAATATTAATATCACACCTCTTAACAAAAGTTGAGGTGTCATACATGCATGTAGCACAAATGATGAGGGAGGGGCTACACACATTTTTTAAATTATGTTTAATGTTTGTTCAGATTCTGAATCATGAGAAACCGTAATAGTGATGCTTGTCTTAGTAAACACTGCTATGCTACTATTGTCAGAACTGTATATTTTTTTTAATGTATTTTATTGTTTTTTTTTTTAAGAAATTGTTTATTTGAATCTTTGGACAAATTACTAAAAAAATCTGCATATGTGTTTGTTGTTGAGGATTATGTTTGACACATTTGGCATTTATGGTTAGTGTGATATTGGAGAATATGGAGCTCATATTTGAGGAGGAAAAGCTGAACAAAACATATGCAATTTGCTGCAGTTGCTGATATTTATAAGGCCAAAAAGTAAACGGACAGCTTGTAATATAAATCAATGAGATCTTTATAACAGTATAACAGATTACTTGCACAAAATGCATATAAATATCAGTTGTCACTCTATATCTCCCAATAATATGTCTTAGTAAGATGATATTTAAATGCTTAGTTTTATGATCAAAGCTCAGTATTTTTGAAGCACACGGTACAATGCAGTACAATGATGATTGAGAGTACTTAAACTGATATTTTTGATACAATTTATAACCACAATGTAAAAAAGTGGTGACCTGCAAGTATTACCTTAAGGAGCTATTTCTGCCTGATTTAACTGGTAACACACAGTTTTGCTGGTATAAATTGATGTACAGTCAAATCAGAATTTATTCAGACACCTTCAACATTTCTCGCATTATCACAGTGTATTCGCTATAGTTTAGAAAATGGTAATAAAATATGACAATAGCTCAGAGTTAAACTGTTTCAGAACAAATTCATCTTGATAATGTCAGATAACTTTGATAGAAAGGTATGTAATGAATTCGGTTGAATAGCTGCCAGCTGTTAAATTTAAGTGCACAATTAATACCAATTTAGGTCAGCCGATTACCAAGCAATGCTTAATGTTGTTCAGGCTGTGGTGTAAAAAGGTCACACTAGCAATTAAAGAAAAAACACTTAAGCAAAACATGGTCAGGTCAAAGTGTCTGAATAATTTTTGGCTCCAAATTTGTATTAATTTTACTGGTAGTCCACTGTATGAAGAATCTTTGGGTATAATATGTTGCTATCCTCACTTACATAAATGAACTATAGTGTCCTGCACCCACTAGTAAAAAAAAAATTATATCTGGTGTCTGAATAATTTTTGGTTTGACTGTATGTAGGTTGGGTCAGTGATGTAAAATAATACAGTTGACTTGAATAACACCACTTATTTTATTAATTTTTTCATTGCAACAGCAATAACATCATTTTTGCATAGTTAGTCTATTTGACCATGAAGTCATTTTTACATTTCGAAGACTCATGCACAGATGTCATAAAACATAACTGTGCTGATGCAGCGTTTCATTTACACGGAATCAGCTACGCATACAATTTCAAAAGAAACAAAAACATAAAATATAAATGCAAACGAAGAATAAAACATATTAGCACTATTAAATTCGGGGAAAGCAAATGAAGTGTAATGCTGCTCTGTTAACTGAAGACTGGGATAAAATGACTGGCAGCTCAGAATAACACGCATTAGCTCTCATCAGAAAAGCTCCAGTGATATGTGACGGACACGGCCAGCTCATTGGTCAAGACTAATTTAGAGCTAAACACGAGACACAGAGCCAGCTGAGACTCTGACACGATCCACACCTCCACCCCCAGCTCTTCTTCCATCCATTCATCTGTCCATCTCCCCATCCATCCATTCATCTGTTCATCCTAAAGGCAGACTGCATCTAGTGTTCAAAAGTGGCAAAAACAAAAGTGGTTTTATAAGATCAAAATATACCCTTGTACGGCATTTAGTATGTTGCTATGCAGTTGCTAGGTTGTTGTGGTTGCTTACAGGCCCTCTCAAAAAAGTCTCTAAGATGTTCTGATCTCTAGATATTCCATTTATGTCCAAGTGAGTTCTTCATTTTATTGTATGGCAGGTGAAAATGGATTAGTTTGCTTATAATATTAATATCACACCTCTTAACAAAAGTTGAGGTGTCATACATGCATGTAGCACAAATGATGAGGGAGGGGCTACACACATTTTTTAAATTATGTTTAATGTTTGTTCAGATTCTGAATCATGAGAAACCGTAATAGTGATGCTTGTCTTAGTAAACACTGCTATGCTACTATTGTCAGAACTGTATATTTTTTTTAATGTATTTTATTGTTTTTTTTTTTAAGAAATTGTTTATTTGAATCTTTGGACAAATTACTAAAAAAATCTGCATATGTGTTTGTTGTTGAGGATTATGTTTGACACATTTGGCATTTATGGTTTAGTGTGATATTGGAGAATATGGAGCTCATATTTGAGGAGGAAAAGCTGAACAGAACATATGCAATTTGCTGCAGTTGCTGATATTTATAAGGCCAAAAAGTAAACGGACAGCTTGTAATATAAATCAATGAGATCTTTATAACAGTATAACAGATTACTTGCACAAAATGCATATAAATATCAGTTGTCACTCTATATCTCCCAATAATATGTCTTAGTAAGATGATATTTAAATGCTTAGTTTTATGATCAAAGCTCAGTATTTTTGAAGCACACGGTACAATGCAGTACAATGATGATTGAGAGTACTTAAACTGATATTTTTGATACTCACATTTCAACATGCTTTTTCTAAAAATGATGTCTGGATAATCAAGCAAACCTAAGTTGATTCAGTCCAGTAAATGTTCTTGTTGTTCTTGTTTTTTGTTTGTTTGTTTGTTTGTTTTTTACATTATTACAATTATACAAAAATAAATTTTACTTGCTAAAAGGGATGTTTTCCAGCAAAGTTTTGATCACGTGTGTGTCATGTATGATACAATAGTCTTTGTTAAAGGGATAGTTCACCCAAAAATGAAAATGTGATGTTTATCTGCTTACCCCCAGGGCATCCTAGATGTAGGTGACTTTGTTTCTTCAGTAGAACACAAACGGAGATTTTTAACTCAAACCGTTGCAGTCTGTCAGTCATATAATGCAAGTGGATGGGAATCACGGCTTTGAGAGTCAAAAAAACATACACAGACAAAACCAAATTAAACCCTGCGGCCCGTGACGATACATTGATGTGTAAAGACACGAAACGATCGGTCTGTGCAAGAAACTGAACAGTATTTATATTGTTTTTTTTACCTCTGATGCACTGCAATGTCCGAACTGTCCTGAGCACATCCCCGAGAGCCGGCGCGTGAGGCGTCTTCTTTTTCTTCTTGCTTTACGGCGGATCGCAGACTTACAAGTGCATTACTGCCACCTATCTCTCAAATGGACCATTGACACTCCCAATTAAGATTGTAGATAGAGGGTCAATGGTCCATTTGAGAGATAGGTGGCGGTCGAGGACGTGTCAGGCGCCGGCTCTCGAGGACGGCTCTTCAGTTTCTTGCACAGACCGATCACTTCGTGTCTTTTCACATCAGTGTGTCGTCACGAGCCGCATTGTTTAATTTGGTTTTGTCTGTGTATGTTTTTTTGACTCTCAAAGCCGTGATTCCCATCCACTTGCATTATATGACTGACAGACTGCAACGGTTTGAGTTAAAAATCTTCATTTGTGTTCTACTGAAGAAAAGTCACCTACATCTTGGATAAGCAGGTAAGCAGATAAACATCACATTTTCATTTTTGGGTGAACTATCCCTTTAAGCTTAAAGTTATAAGGCATGCTAAAACTAACCGTGCCAGTCCTTTAAAAACTATATGGCTGCATGGTCTGGTCTAAAGACTCTGATGTCAGATTATAAAACTTAAAGGAAGTTGAAAGTATTTTTACGGGTCCGTTGGGATCTTCTTCATTTATATAAGGACAACAGCAGTGAGTCCCCTGGTCCTGTTTGACCTCTGAGGGTCAGAGATTTTATGGTGTCTTTCACAGTCCATGCCCAAATTCTCCTTTGATCAATAAAAGATTTACTCCACGTCCTCAGATTTACGTCCCTCGTTCCCAAATGACTGCATCTTTGGATTTTAGGGGCTGTATTGTGTGACACTGCTGCTTAATGCTTATAATGGCCAGCAGTCAGTTTTATGACAGAACTGATGGTGTTATAAAACAGCAAATTAACACTCTTAGAAAATGACATCAAATCTGATCAAGAACTCTTGTAAAATGTCTTGCTCTCCTCATGAAGTACTTTAGAGTGATCATATACAGACGTTTGTATGTAAGGAAGAATAAGGAATAGTCTGACTTTTTGTTTCAGTAAATATTCTAAAAATATGTTGAAAACTTTCATCATTATTGTCCAGAAAAAAAACTTTCGTTTATTTGAGCAAAACATAAAGTAAAAAAATAATTATGAAGCGAAATACAACAACAACAAAAAACACGACAGAAATCAAGAAAGGTGTTCAAACTGGTGCAATTTATTTTATACAATTATTCTTATTTTTTAAATAAATAACATTCAAATCTGCTTTTAAAACTACCTTCTTGTCTGAATGTACTGTATGACTGTGTGGTTTTATTGTATTTACCCAAAAGCTATTACAAAAGTGTGATCTAGGAAAATATAGAGCTTACACTCAAGGAGAAAAAAACTAAAATATGCAATTTGGTGCAGTTGCTGATATTTATATGGCCATTTATGTAAACAAGAAGGTGTGTAGTAGATTGTGTACAACAGCAAACTTTTGATTATGTTGATAAAGGCCTTAGAAATATGTGCATCAGATATTTATAGGGCTACTTACAGACCTATTTGATGTGGTATAATGTGTGTTCTTGCAGGAGGAGCAATCTCAAACATGTACAGCTACTACACAATATTAAGACTAAAAGCCTGATAAATGAAAAAAATAGTCAGAAAAATATATTTTTACTGAAACAGTATATTGAACTAAACTAAACAAAAAAATTAAATAAAGAAATATTTCAAAAAGTTTGCATGTATGTTTTTTGTTGAGCATTATACTAGATACATCAGGCTTTTGTGTCCTACAGTGTGATCTAGGAAAATATAGAGCTTACACTCAAGGAGAAAAAAACTAAAATATGCAATTTGGTGCAGTTGCTGATATTTATATGGCCATTTATGTAAACAAGGTGTGTAGTAGATTGTGTACAACAGCAAACTTTTGATTATGTTGATAAAGGCCTTAGAAATATGTGCATCAGATATTTATAGGGCTACTTACAGACCTATTTGATGTGGTATAATGTGTGTTCTTGCAGGAGGAGCAATCTCAAACATGTACAGTGTGATGGTGGCACGGTATAAACACTACCCTGAGGTTAAAATCAAAGGCATGGCAGCGGCTCCCAGACTGGTGCTGTTCACCTCTGAACGTGTAGGTCATTTACTCGCTCTCTGTCTTCGCTCTCCTTCGGTACGCTGTTAGATGCTGAGCTGAAAGTATTCCCAATATTTTTAAGTTATTGCTCAGTGTGCATTGTTACCATGAACTGTTTCTGAAGACAACCCATAGAATGGAAATGGGACAAAATATGAAAATTATGTCATTATTTACTCATCCGTATTATCAAACTCATAAGAAAATGTTTTGCAGAATATCTTGGTGTTTCTTTCTCATGCAATGCATGCAGTGAATGCAGTCTTCTGAAACCATATGCTAGCTTCAAAGGCATGGCAGCGGCTCCCAGACTGGTGCTGTTCACCTCTGAACGTGTAGGTCATTTACTCGCTCTCTGTCTTCGCTCTCCTTCGGTACGCTGTTAGATGCTGAGCTGAAAGTATTCCCAATATTTTTAAGTTATTACTCAGTGTGCATTGTTACCATGAACTGTTTCTGAAGACAACCCATAGAATGGAAATGGGACAAAATATGAAAATTATGTCATTATTTACTCATCCGTATTATCAAACTCATAAGAAAATGTTTAGCAGAATATCTTGGTGTTTCTTTCTCATGCAATGCATGCAGTGAATGCAGTCTTCTGAAACCATATGCTAGCTTTTTGTGAGACCAATTCACTCTAAACCTTTTCCTTTTGCTGCATCTCTCACGTCTCATTTGCATGCATTAAAACGATCTTGATTCCATGACAGATCTTGATGCACCATATTTGAACGTATGCAAATGCAAATGAGATGTGAGAGTTATGCTGGCTGGTGCTTCTTTATGGGTCTTGACTGTCCGTTTTGAAGCTTTGAATGTAATTATAAATGTACAAACCCCACCACTTACCAGTCCGTTGCCATGTTGTTCCCAGAGTCACTACTCTATAAAGAAGGCCAGTGCAGTGCTGGGTTTCGGCACAGAGAATCTGATCTTGCTGAAAACAGATGAGAGGTAAGTGGAGGCTCTCTGTGTCTGTGCTGTGTGTTTGTGGACTGTCTCATCAATGAAAGTCTAACATTTGCGTGTTTTGTTAGAGGTAGAGTGATTCCGGCTGATCTGGAGGCCAAAGTCATTGATGCCAAGCAGAAGGTGAGTCTCCAGTGCACAAGAATAAACTCTTCTACTCTACCCAAAAGACTTCAACATTATATGAGACTATTGTGTTGCATCTTTGTATAAAGTTAGAATCCAGTCTTGAAATTTCTGCCACAACCATGCAAACCTTCAAACACAGTCATTTAGACAATAATGCGTAATCACGTTCGTCTGTTTTCGTCTATTATTCTTTATAAATTTTACAGCTCCGATAACACACAGTTTTGTAAGGAAGAATTACTAGTGCTTGAGCAAAATACAAAATGCACATTCCTGCCTTCACACCTTTAATTTCTTGCACTGCAGACTTTGATTGTAAGCACATTGGACTTCTAAAGCTAAAGCTGTATTGAAACGGCAACATTTCTTTAATATCACTATTTGATCAAACATGAATGAATGAAATCAGAACATAGTATCTTAGTATTGGCCCATTAAGATTTAAAGGGGTCATATGATGCTGCTAAAAATAACATTATTTTGTGTATTTGGTGTTATGAAATATGTTTATGCGGTTTAAGGATCAAAAAACACATTATTTTCCACATACTGTACATTATTGTTTCTCCTCTATGCCCCGCCTTTCTGAAACACGTCGATTTTTACAAAGCTCATCGGTCTGAAAAGCGAGGTGTGCTGTGATTGGCCAGCTATCCAGTGCGTTGTGATTGGCTGAATACCTCAAGCGTGTGACGGAAATGTTACGCCCCTTAACATACTGTGATGCCCTGTCCAGCCGGAGCGTAACATAAAACCATGCTTGCATTTGTGATCGGAGAAATGACAAACAACAAGTGCTACTCTACACTGCCCAAAAAACTCACGTTTGAATCATCAGTGGCAAATTCTTTAAATATAAAAAACGTACTTACAGTCTGTGAGTCAGAACAGCCAGCATTGTAGTCTACTCTTCCAGGATCAGGAAACAGTCCTCCATAAAATGCACTGCACACATCTGAATATTTGGGTTGAACTGTTCTGGAACAGTGTTGTAAATACAACTTAACCACTGATTTCTAGTCGTGTCCTCTTTTGGAAGACCAAACAAAGTAGTTTTGCTTTTACAATGAAAAAGCGTCACACACTTGAGTGAGCGGAGGCCAGCTTGAGTGAGCAGAGGCGGGCGGGCTTGAGAATGGCGCGGCCGGCAGATTCGACGAAGGAGCGTCCGGCGGGCTTGCGGCAACCATATGTGACGACCCCGGGCTGGACTCCGCTTCGTCCACGGTGAAAGCCGATCCGGCGATCCACAGCGCGAAGTTGATGTATTTCCTCAACGACCAGCACGGATCAGCTCTAGGCATGACGAAGTGGATATCGTCCTCTTTTGGAAGACCAAACAAAGTAGTTTCGCTTTCACAACGAACACACAGCGCCTTCACGGCAACAACAATACTACAGCGAGAATAAAAGTTATGCCTTCTTTCTTTGCGTGAACATTTGGGCGGCGTTATGCAAATCTTCCCACATCGTGACATAGATATGTGGGGGCGTGTTAGAACGAGCCGTTTTAGGTAGGTGTGGCTAACTTTTAACTTTTATAAAGGATATCTCTTTGAAAGATTTTGTTTTGACCGACTCTTGTGTATGTTATCTGGTGAAATGGTTTTGTTGTGTCTCTGCTGTCCAGGGGTTTGTGCCAGTGTTTGTGAATGCTACAGCTGGATCAACAGTTTATGGAGCCTTTGATCCAATCAATGAGATCGCTGACATCTGTGAGAAATACAACATTTGGCTTCATGTGGATGTACGTTTGTGTTTATTTCATTATTCACTTTAACAGACTGATTATGGTGAAACACTCTGAATAAGGTGCATTTAAACTGATGGTGTGAATGTGTGTTTTAAGGGTGCATGGGGTGGAGGTTTGCTGCTGTCTAGAAAACACAGACACAAGCTGAATGGCGTAGAGAGGTATGGTAAATAAATTACTCTCCAAGGGCAAAGGGTTGGTCTGAAAAGAGGAGAGACATATTATAAAACTTATCAGCTTGCTTCATGAGTAGTATTTGGGTGGCATAACATTCACATAGTAATCGTAATTGGATAAGAAGCAGCTACGTGTGCAGTAATGTTTAACACTTTGTTGTTCAACCTTGTGAACAAGAAGTGAGCTTAATTGTATTGAATGCCCACTTGTAGTGTACTTCAACTCTTAAAATTATATTTTTAAAAATGTACATGCAGATAATATTAATGAAATAAACAGAAGTGTACTTAAGAGTGTACACTTACATGGATGTTTCTTAACCCACTTAAGACTAGTTTAAAGACTGCACTTTTGAAATAATGTCAAATTAAATATGTTATGTTTATGTTTAAATTAATTGCCGTTAACATGCATTTGTTTTTTTTCAAAAACATTTAGTTCATGCAGTGCATGTAGTTATCTTCACACTGCTGACACACAACATAACACTAAAATACAATGATTTTCCAAAAGTGGGGGAAACTTCAAATTTCAAATGTTATAATATTTGCTATGCACCTGCTAAGCACATACTCTACTATGTAATTTTCTCTATTACTAACTACACATGTGTGAACAGCGTGTTCTGATCAGTGTTGTTTCTGCAGAGCAAACTCTGTCACATGGAACCCACACAAGATGATGGGCGTTCCACTACAGTGCTCCGCCATTCTGGTCCGAGAGAAGGTAAGAGAGAAAAGGAGAAATGGGGGTTTCAAAATAAATCAAAGAATCAAAAGAGAGAGAGCTGCTTGCTGACATGTTATTATGATCATCTCCATTCATTGTTCCTGCTCTCTCACTGTGTGTGTGTGTGTGTGTGTGTTTTCAGGGTCTTCTTCAGGGCTGTAACTCCATGTGTGCAGGATATCTCTTTCAGCCGGATAAGCAGTATGATGTCACCTATGACACAGGGGACAAGGCCATACAGTGTGGCCGCCATGTAGACATCTTCAAATTCTGGCTCATGTGGAAGTCAAAGGTGTGTGTGCACATCCATGAGATCAGAACCTCAGTGCTTGATAATGTGTTACTCATGAATTCATCAAATGCAAGATGCAGAAATCATGGTTTTAATGCAGTGATGAAAAACAAATCAGATGGATGGATGGATGGATGAACAGTTGGATGGATGGATAGATGGATGAATGCATCGGGTAGATGGATGCATGAACGTTTAGATGGATGAATGAATGAATGAAAGGAAAGAAGGAAGGAAGGATGGATGGATGGATGGATGATGGACCAATCAGTCGATCGATAAATTAATGGTTGGATGGATGGATGGATAGACGAAAAGTTGGATGGTTGATGGATTAATAGATGGATGGACGGAAGATTAGATGGATGGTTGAATATTTGAATAGATTAAGGATAAATGGGTGGAAGATCAACAGTTTTATGTATGAAGTTGTGGATGGATGGATGGACAGATGGACGAAAAGTTGAATGATTGATGACTGGTTGAACAGATGGATGGATGAACGATTAGATGGATGATGTATGGTTGAATAGTTGAATGGATTATGGATAAACGGGTGGAAGATGAATGGTTGTATGTATGAAGGGGTGGATAGATGGCTGGATGAACTGTTGGAATTATTGATGGATGGGTGATGGATGCATTGTGTGGATGGATGCATGAATGGAAGGAAGAATGGATGGATGGATGGACGAATAGATGGATGAAATGTTGGATGGATGATGAATTAATTGATGACTGGTTGAATAGATAGATGGAAGAACAATTAGATGGATGATGGATGGTTAAATAGTTGAATAAATGGGTGGAAGATGAATGGTTGTATGTATGAAGGGGTGGATGGATGGATGAATTAACAGTTGGAATTAATAATGGATTGATGGATAAATTAATGGTTGATGAATGGATGGATGGATGGATTAATGAATGGAAGGAAGGATGGATGGATGGAGGGATGGATGGCAGGATGGATGGACGGATGGATAATGAATTAATTGATGACTGGTTGAATAGATGGATTGGTGAACGATTAGATGGATGATGGATGGTTGAATAGATGAATGCACGATGGACAAATGGGTGGATGATGGATGACTGGTTGGATAGATAATGGATGAATGGAGGGAAGAATGGGTGGGTGGATGAATGGATAGATGGCGAGATGGATGGGTGGATGAACAGTTGGATGGATGTATTTTTACTGTATTGTAACATAGAATCAATGTTATCCCAGCACAAAGATGTTTGTGTAGAATATCAGTTGTGATGTTATGGATCTGTCCTCTTTAACAGGGCACTATAGGCTTTGAGAAGCACATTGACAGATGTCTGGAGCTGTCTGAGTATCTCTACCACAAGATAAAGAACCGAGAAGGATATGAGATGGTGTTTCAAGGGGAGGTGAGTGAAAACAACCACAATAGAGTTTATCACTGTCCTTCACATACTAGTACTCTTCAGAGTCAAGGTTTCTTTCATAACTTTTTAATGATGCCCTTCTGTCCGTTTCTTAGCCCCAACACACTAATGTGTGTTTCTGGTACATTCCTCCAAGCCTGCGGCTTCTGCCAGATGGAGAGGAGAAAAGACAACGACTTCATAAGGTAAGTAAATACTCACACTCACTCCTTCTCAGTCTACATAAGTTGCTCGTATGTAACTGATCAAATACACATGTGTATATGCCACATATTTTATGCCACTCATTTTATTTAGCCAGTTACCTTAAGCTTCTGTCCTGTGAATTATATCTAGGTTGCCCCCAAGATCAAGGCAATGATGATGGAGTGTGGAACAACAATGGTGGGCTACCAGCCTCAAGGCGATAAGGTCAACTTCTTCAGAATGGTTGTCTCTAATCCGGCTGTAACCAGGTCTGACATTGACTTCCTGATCGATGAGATAGAAAGACTGGGACAGGATTTATAGAGTGCACAGGGCTGGAAATGCAGTAGATGTTAGTAAATTCTGTAGAAATATAGGAAATGGAGAAGACGTTTTGAAGTATTGTATCAGCTGGACATTCTAGAGTATTAGTCCAATGAGGTGCACTAGAATAATGAAACTCTCGGATTTCTAGAATGTTCCACTAGGAAACTGGCCATTCCAGAATGCAGAGGTGGTGAGCTCTTAAAGCTATAATTTCATAATGAAGGATCAGATTTCCGCCTATGACATTATATGTCCTCTCTTCTTCCCTTCCCCCTGTTCTCTTGTCTCCTGTCTATTGTGTTCTTTCTATTGTAACACTTTACAATAAGGTTCCCTTTCTGGTTAACTACATTTGTTAACATGAACTGACATTGCCAAATACTTCATGCATATTTTAATCTTACTTTGTTATTTTTAATATTTACTTATACATCTAAAATTATTTAATGGACCTGAGCTAACTTGAATTAGCAATGAACAGTTGTATTTTTATGAACAAAGGTTAACAAAGATTAATAAATACTGTTATATTATAACAGTATATTATATGTGTTATATTAATAAATACTACAAATATTTTGCTCATTAATTAATGTCAAATACTTGATCCTGATTGGCTGAAGAATGTTTTAGAGTGCAGCTAAAGTAGTTCCAAGCAGGACTTGATGGTATTTCATGTCCATATCACGTTGTCAAATGATTTCAGTTGTTTCAAAAGTTCTTACAGCCTACAACAGCAAAAGAACAAAATCACACAACAACACTGACCAATCAGATACATATATTAAACAGTAAGATAAAAATGATAAACTATTTACATGTTTCTCCCACGCTGAAAACTGAAAAGCTGCATGACATTTCTCAGTAGTGAGATGGTAGCGTTGCTGTTCTTGAAGCCATTAAACTTACAGTCCTTACATAACCACCTTGGGTGTGCATTATTTTCTAATACTTCAACTGTCCGTTTTCAATTATTCAGTATCCAATGCATTAACTCAAGTGATGAAGCCTTGTTGTAGAGTGTTACCCTTTATTTTAACAGGAAATATTATACTATACAGCACAACTGTACATTTAAGAAATATTCATGGTTCAGTTCAAGTTAAGCTCTATGACCGTGTCTATGATAAAAAACAATTTGTCCCTTTCTACAAAGAAACACAAATTGTACTTACAGCATTGCTCTCTCCGTGGAAATTTAACAGGCAAGGCACTGGAGTAGCAATGCCTCACTGTATTAAAGTCACAGTCACAATTACGATAAAGAAACCTGCAGTTCAAATACCATAAGATAGCACTTTATAAAAAAAATAAGAGACTGACTTTTTTTTTTTTTGCTCCATAGACATCCACTGTAAATGTATTAATTTAAACACAATCTTTTTTTTTACATTTTTGTACAGACTAAGGGACATAGAGCATAACTTTTCAACTGTGAACATTTCCTTTAAAATCCAGAACTGGTCTGAATTCTCAATAAAAAAAGTTTAAGAATATACTGTAATATACCACCATCTATAAGAGCCATCTGAACCGTCCGTGTGATTGCACAAATGCATAACTTCTTAGCTGTTATGTCATGAAGATTAACTGAAGTGTGTACCATTGTACCAAGTACTGTATTGACACGCTGTGTTTTTAGAATTTATGTGTAAATTGTGATTGTTTGTGACAAACATATATCACATAGTTTTACAGTAAGAAATGCTTGAATAGTGGTAAAGATATTATTCCTCTATTTGTACCCTTTCATTTGTATTTTGAGAGACAATATTTATCTATATTGTTTAAAACAGTGCATTAGAGATTTTAATTCATTCATTAACCAAAGACATAGAACAAAAATGAAATTTCATTGTCAGTCTACATACTTGTAACACTCTGCTACATTATATGGCCAGAAGTATGTGAACATCTCATTCTAATTAATGGGTTTTGCTATTCCAGTAACTCCAGTAAAGACAAATTTCAATGCTACACCATAATGCCCGTCTAGAGAAGTGGTGGTGCCCAAAACAGGGTCCATATATAGTTTACTAAGTCTGGTGGGGAAGACTTTGACAGTCCTGCACAAAGCCCAGACGTGAACCCTACTAAAAACAACTTTTCCAGACCCCCTCACCCAACATCAGTGCCTTTGGCCATGTAGTGTATCTAACTTAGTTTAAGAAATGAATGTCTAACTTAAGATATGAATATAACGGAGCATTTTCTAACCATAGTGCAATGAATGCTGTAGCTGAGATTTAGTCAATGGTATTCATGAATTAAAGTGAAAAAAGAAAAATCTAAAATAAAGTATCTTAACTTGTGTTAAGAGAAAAGCACAGCGACGTCACAGCGATGATCCTCCAGAAAGGGAAATGTATTTTATTAGCAGCTATATTTGTAGTATTAGTAATTAAGTTTAATTTCTTCAATATAGACCAAACACAATTTCACATTCCTAAATCAACAAACTATGCTAATGCTGTATTTTGTGTACGCTTTGCTTACTTCAGTCTGCACAGTAGATGTAAAGCTAATGATCTCTAGCTTGAAGTGCCTGAGTGTTTACTAACTAAAAAATATGTGCATTTTAACTGGCTTGCAGTATGTGCAATATTACTGTTCACTGTTACCAGTAGAAATAAACACTCAGCTTGAAAAATCTTGGTTTATTTTGTGTGTATTCATAAAAGAAGGGAATGATGGTTGTCATGTATCACTGCCTGTTACATATTTTTCAGTATGCTAGACCAAGAGTTGCCAAATAGACTGAGAATAGAACACTGCTTAGAAATGATTTGTTCCTCTTCTATCTATATAAAAGCAAATGAAAGGAATAGTTCACCCAAAAATGACAATTTGCTAAAAAAAAAAAAAAAAAAAAAGACTCTACCTGAGACCATCCAAGATGTAGAGTTTATTTTTTTTTCATGGGAACAGATTTGGAGAAATGTAGCATTATATCTCTTGCTCACCAATGGATGCTCTGCAGTGAATGGGTGCCGTCAGAATGAGAGTCCTAACAGCTGATAAAAGCATCACAATAATCCACACCACTCCAGTCCATCAGTTAATGCCTTGTGAAGTGAAAGGCTGTGTGTTTTTAACTTTAAACTGTCACTTATGGCCAAAATATGAGTCCATAATCCATAATATCACTTTTTTGCAATGAAAAAGTCCATTCCCTATTGTCTCTCACATCAAAATCACCAAGTTTAGAACTGTTTTGGACTGATTTTACTTGATCTGTGCATATTTCTCTACTGATTCAGATGAGATTACTTTTTCACTGGAGAAAGTATTATGATGATAAATGATGAATTTTTTGCTTGTTTTTTTGCAAACGTGCAGCTTTTCGTTTCACAAGACATTAACTGATGGACTGGAGTGGTGTGGATTACTTGTGGATTATTGTGATGCTTTTATCAGCTGTTTGGACTCTCATTCTGACGGCACCCATTCACTGCATAGCATCCATTGCTGAGCAAGTGATGCAATGCTACATTTCTCCAAATCTGTTTCCAAGAGGAAACAAACTCATTTACATCTTGGATGGCCTGAACATTTTTCAGCATTTTTTTTTTTTTTGGGTGAACTACTCCTTGAACATCTCAGATCAAAAATAAATGGTGTTCTACCTTATAATGGTTTTCTCTGAGGAAAAAGATGGGTGTCTTCAGTGCATCAAACAAGAGGAAGAAAATCAAAGCACTGTGGTGAGGTCATCATTCATTTTAATAGACAAAGAGGCCACACCACTCATTAGACTCCATAAACTGCTGAATTTCCATGTTCCAGCTCATTTCACAGGGATTATCTCTGAATTTCACAGCCATTGGATATAATGTTGAGACACAGCTGCAGCATTAAATGCAGCTCTCTAATCGAAATGCAATCATTACAAAACGCACCATTACCTTACCCAAAAAGCTTCTTGTGGCAGATTTCAGGCAGTCTTTCTAGAAAGCCCTTTGCAGTAAATGAAAGTGATTTGCCTAAGGACAGGGAAAAGAGACTCCGGATCTACAGATCTCATCTTATAACCAGCCTCTCTTTCCTCAGTCTCCTCTGTCACTCCTCATTTCTCTCATTAATATCCCTGAGCAGGAGTTTTACTGAGTGATCACAGCAGTGAAGTGTTTCCAGTCCTCTGTGGGAGCAGGTTTGCTCATTATTTATCTCTTTAAAGATATTTATCATAAAAGCCATCAGACCTTGTTCTCTTTCATAAGCAAAGGCGGCCTGTGGGGAGCCAATTTCAGCATTCTTTTATCTGGGTTGGCTTAATGCAGGAAAAAGGTATAGTTATGTGTTTTTTTCTTTTCTTTTTTCCATTTCAAGCTGGGTTTCATCCTGCTGCATCCTGATATGGTGTGATTTCTGGCATTGCAGAAGACATGGAAAACAACAACAGCTTTACACGTTTAAAAAAATAAAAGCCTCTTATTCTAGTTGTATAATAAACCAGGCATTGTAGGCCTATTGAATATTGTTAGCTCTTTGACAAATTGCTTTGTTCCTCTTTGTTCCTTTGGATAAAAGCTTCTGCAAAATGCATGAATGTAAATGTAAAGGTTCCAAAAGGGGGGTTTCACAGTGATGCCATAATGATATATGGACATCAATTATGGAATTGCATGATTAATGGTATGTGTATGTAACGTCAAGGAACTCTTTATTAATTATCTGTTGTTAAAACGCTATTTATCTACTCTCTCTCTTTTATCTCTATTTATCGCTTTCTGTTTGAGATTCCACTGATAAACCTGTAAATGTTATTTTGCCATGATGTCAAATGGAAAAGCCTTGTGGAACCTTGTGGCAAGCAGCCAATAGTGCTCTCACTTACTCACATTATCTTCACAGTCCTAGCAGAGCTCTTCTGCGCCCATCCATTCCAATTACAGGCATTATTAAACTTAGAGCTGCATTGGAAAGAATAAGCTTGGCTCTCTTCGTGCACACACACACACACACACACACGTCTCAGGTGTGCTGTGTAGACTGTGGGCAGTAGACTGAGAAAACCAGCCGTCTGCTCTTACCCCATATATGCTGTATACAAGGCAGTTTGCTCTCACACACTTTTGCCATTGCATAAGACGACCATCCAAACCAAAACAGATTGCTGTGAAACCTCTTTACAGTTAATTTCTCTTTTTTTACAATAAGTAGCACAATATTCTTTGAAGTGCTTTTGAGTACTGTGTGAATGCAATGGTGCATGAATATGGTAATCTTGGTCAATCATGGTGCATATCAAAGTAACTTGGTATTACCATCTGACACGTTCGCAGTATCTCAGACAAACACACCTCATTCATAGTTTATTTTTAGAATCTAGTTTGATTAATATGTTTGGTTGATTTTGATGTATGGGTGAAAAGCAGTGCCTATCTAAAACTGGTTTGTGTTAGTGGTGTTAGTAAGTCTCAGGTTGGGTTCTTGGTGTTTTTAAAATGTACAGATTCCTTGGGACTATCAAGTCCACCCCAAAAAATAAGACTTATTTTACTTCAAATTAATGCTTCTTTGAAACTAAATTGGCCCACTTTTTAGTTTATTAAAGTATTTGAAATACACTCTCCTGAGTAAAATACTGAGTTAAAAAAAAGTAGTTTAATCATTTTTGTGAATATCAAATCATACATCACGCAGTGATGGTTTATGGTTTATATATTATTTTTGCTCTTTGCGTATACTACTAGGTTCCTATTTAGGTATTGATTTGTATAGAGATAAACCTTAAAGGCAAGACAATACATGCAACACATTTTTTCCATGCACTGATAAATTTTAAGATATTTTCAGACAGTGCAAAGGAAATATCCACTATTTATACATTTTTCTGACTTATGTAGCAATAAAAGGAGATATCCAAAATATCCCTGATGTAAAAAAATAATAATAAAATAAAATACTCAACAAAATAAACAAGAAATGTAGAAATTTGAACCTGCGTGTCTTTATCCAATGTTCTGTGGACATGCAGGCCAATGCAAATTAGTGCCTATTTAATTGCATAATGCATAATTGAAACATAATGTTTTAGAACACGTGCGGTACAAAACAATTGTCTTAATGTACAGTGATTAATCAACTGGTGGAAGTATGGTGATCTCTGTTCATTTTACCCTTACCTGTGATGTCTTGCCTTAACTATACTCTACTTTAAGGTGGCTTAAAGGTATTCATGCTAATGATTTATGTATTACACGAAGAGACTTGCTCCTTTTGCTGTTTGACTTGATGTTTTGGCTTAGGCTATAATAACAGCCAGTATGAATCTAGTCTATGGGAATTAAATGCCTGGATTACAGGTAATATGAAGTCATGTGACAAGGAATAATGGCACATACTGCTACGAATAAAAAAATAACTTAGCATGCAGCAGTATGCAGCAAGCCGTGAGCTAGTATGTATTTCAGACACAGCCAGTATCTCCAGAGCGGTCTGATCTGCAGCTGCTCTCTCTGGCACTGCCTGCATCAGCCGCAAACACTGATGATATTGACAACAAATGGGCTGCCAGTTTGTTTCCCTGTCATATTCTCCTTTATTTGTTCCTTCCTAAATCACTTGCTAGAACGCAGTGTAATCAGTGCAGCGTTAATACATTAAGCTCTGCATATACGAGCATCTTGTGCAGTCCTTACTAAATTATACTGTGTTAACCATACTTCACTGATTATTCTTTCAGCAATCATTCATAATGATTACTGCATCATTATCTATGCCTAATCAGTTATGTAAAATAAGATTTAGAGCACCTTGAAAAGCATCATCATTTCCACAAGTAATTGTTGTAGGCCTACTGGTACTGGAGTGTGATGCTTGGTCTATTCCTTGCCTTCAGAAGTATTTGTTTGGTCCACAGTGTGTGAGTCTGTAATTGGGATGTTGTTAAGGTTGACAGTGCCCAAATGTCCATCAAGTATTACGTAGGCTCACGGGCGTAGATCACGCGGGGGACGAGGGGGCATGTCCCCCACACTTAATATCATGTAAATTCGTCCCCTGCACTTTTTCAGGCAAGTGTGTTCGCATAGAGGTTTTCAAGAGCCGGTGTGAATAAATATAGATTTAAATAAAAAGAGACAGGATAGTCTGTGTATGACCTGATGTTTTATTCGGACCTAGAATAAAGGCGAGATGAACTTCGCGGAGCACAAAACACTCCATGCAGTGTATGCTTCATTCACACTCGAAGCCGGAGGGTGCTCTGTGCAGAACGTACCAGGAAATCCCTAATATGGGCAAACGCATCTTGCTATCTGTAAGAAAACAGTTGTTTTCACAGAAAAACAGAAACGTTTGGAAACATGAAGACATTAAACATACATATAAATCATATAGGGTTTATTTGTGTTTTTCAAGTCATCTCCAGGTAATAAAGTAATTTATTACAGTATAGAAATTATTCTGCCTTATTATGGGATAAAAAAAGTGTTTGTAGTATATAAACAAATCATTATTATTGGTTATTGTCCAGCAGTGTATCTGATTTCTTAGCCAAAGCTAGAAATAAGAGAAAAAATAAAGTTGTCTATACACTACAAGTCAGTGAGATTGTTTATGTTTTTTAAAGAAGTTTCTTCTGTTCACCAAGCCTGATTTTATTTGACCCAAAGTACAGTAACATTTTGAAATACTTTTTTGCTATTTAAAATAACTGTTTTCTATTTTAATATATTTTAATATGTAATTTATTCCAGTGATTTCAAAGCTGAATTTTTAGTATCATTACTCCAGTCACACGAACCTTCAGAAATCATTTTAGCATTCTGATTTGCTGCTAAAAAAATATTATTATTAAGTTAAAAAACAGCTGAGTAGCATTTTTTCAGGTTTCTTTGATGAATAGAAAGTTCAGAAGAACGTCTCGGTTATGTATTGTAACCCTCGTTCCCTGAAGGGCGTCAGATGACCGACAAATTGGGATCTCGCTTAGAGAGACCAATCTACTTGTAGTAATCTTTAGTGTAAACTAAACGAGCCAATGCACATTGACATGCAATTATTGCATCCAGCTGCCGCTGATCACAGTGTGAGTATAAGTAGGCAGCCGGTGCAGCGCATATTCAGGTTTTCGCTGAGGAGCCGAGCCGGTGACCCGACCGCTCAGCGGTGGTACAGAAGCTGTGGCGACAGGACGTGACATCTCTATTCCCTCCTTCAGATAACGAGGGTTACAATACGTAAACGAGACGTTCCCTTTCAGTCGGTCACTCTCGACGTCACGTCGGATGACCGACGAATTTGGATGCCTACCAAAGGGCCACAGTTACTGCCCCTTCCAGTGTCCCGTGGAAGCCTCCTGTGCCCCTACTTTTTGCCGTAGGCCAGGGCTTACCACAAGAAGACCAGCTACTGTTGCTATGGCACTACCCACTTAGTAAGACTGGATAACACTAGGAAAACGTACCCGTACAACTTGGGACAGGAACGTTGCGGAAGCCCCATCCTTTCCGAAGGAGGTTTCGGAAGCACTTACACATATGAACAACTGTTTAGGTGCATATGGAGATTAGAGGTGATTATAACCCTCTTAGAAAATAGCAGGAAGTCTGCCAGGGAAACACAGGCTCTGAGGCTATACCGTGGATTTTACACATATGGGATCCACTTACTGTAGGTCTCTACATATGGAACCCAGCCCTCTACCGGTTCTCACAGATTCATAGAGTGAGGGCCTGGCACCAGACGCTCCGCCACGTCTGGCTGCCTAGGGGATGGAGGAGCTTGACAGCGTCTACGATATGGACTCTCTGGAGCGGTTTTAGCAAGCCGACCCGAAGCTGGGGCCTCTCAGTGCTTCTATCCATTTGAGGTGAGAACACAGGAGGGTCTAGCGAATGTGTTGGGGGTCGCCCAGCCCGCAGCTCTACAAATATCTGCCAGCGAGGCGCCACGAGTCAGCGCCCAGGAGGATGCAACACTTCTAGTAGAGTGAGCTTGCAACCTGGACAGGCAGGGCACACCCTGTGCCTGATAAGCCAAGGTGATGGCATCCACAATCCAGTGGGCCATCCTCTGCTTAGAGACGGCATCCCCCTTCTGCCGGCCTCCGTGACAGACAAAGAGCTGGTCTGAGGTCCTGAAGCTTTGCGTCCTGTCTACGTAGCATCTCAATGCCCGGACGGGAGCAAAAGACGGGAAAGCAAAGCTAGGGCTGGGTCTGCCTCCTCCGGGGGCAGCGCTTGCAGGCTCACCACCTGATCCCTGAAGGGAGTAGTGGGAATCTTGGGCACATAGCTGAAGATAGCAGGGGCCTCAGGATTACCTGGGAGTCAGCCGGCCCGAACTCTAGGCACGAATCGGCACGAATCGTCGACCGAAAATGCGTGCAGGTCCCCTACCCTCTTGATCGAGGCCAATGCAAGCAGGAGCAGAGTTTTCATTGACAAAAACTTCAGCTCAATTGTCTGCAAAGGCTCAAATGGGCCCTGCTGTAGTGCTCTGAGCCTAGAGACAGGTCCCAAGAGGTATGGAGGGGGGCCGTGGAGGATATAACCTTCTCGCCCCCCTAAGGAACCTGATAATCAGGTCATGCTTTCCCACCGACTTCCCTTCGAAGGGGTCGTGATTGGCAGCAATCGCAGCCACGTAGACTTTAAGGATGGAGGGAGACAGCCTTCACTCCAACCCCTGCTGCAGAAAGGACAGCACGACTCTAATCGGACATTTCCGGGGGTCTTCTCGGTGAGAAGAACACCACTCAGTGAACAGGTTTCACTTTAAGGTGTAAGCATGTCTCGTAGACGGTGCTCTCGCCGAAGTGATGGTGTCAACTACCTCTTGGGGTAGGTCACCTAGAATTTCACTTCAAAGCGTAGGCGTGTCTCGTAGACGGTGCTCTCGCCGAAGTGATGGTGTCAACTACCTCTTGGGGTAGGTCACCTAGAACCTCCGTGTCCCATCCAGGGACCAGACATGAAGTTTCCAGAGGTCTGGACTGGGTCTGGGGTCTGGGTGCCATAAGGTGCCCCGTCTCTGAGTCAATAGATCCTTCCTCAAAGGAATCTGCCAAGGAGGGGCTGTCACGAGGAGCACTAGTTCCAGGAACCGAGTCCGAGTGGGCCAGTAAGGCACCACGAGCAGGACCTGCTCCTCGTCCAGTGTCTGTGCGAGAGCAGACCAGGAATGTGAATGGCACGAAGCGACCTCAGATGCTTCTGACTCAAGAGGAGGAGGTGGCGTCCGAGTTGCGACATGCGATGGGAGCATAGACCACCTTGTCGGTTGATGTACGCAGCGGTCGCAGTGTTGTCCGTGCGGACTAGTACGTGCTTGCCATGTAATCGCCCATTGAGACGGATCAAGGCAAGGCGCACTGCCAGCAACTCTAGGCAATTGATGTGCCAGTGCAGTTGGGGGCCCGTCCAAACCCCCGACACTGCAAGTCTGTCGAACGTGGCCCCCCAGCCGGTAGTAGAGGCATCCGTGTGAACCACAGCATGCCTGGAGACCTGCTCTAGGGGCACTCCTGCCCGGAGAAAAGCAAGGTCTGACCACGGGGTGAAGGTTTGGTGGCAGGCCGGTGTGACTCGGACCCGATGAATGCCGCGTAGCCATGGCCACCTCAGGACTCGGCCATAGAGCCAGTGTTAAAGCAGTCTCATATGAAGCAGCCCCAGCAGTGTGACTGCCGCTGCAGCCGCCATATGCCCCAGGAGCCTCTGAAAATGTTTCAGTGGGACCGCCGTCCTGCCCTTGAACATATTCAGGCAGTTCAACACCGACTGAGCATGTCCTTGCATGAGGTGTGCTCGACCGAATCCAATCCATACCGAGAAAAGAGATCCTCTCCAAGGAGAGTTTGCTCTTTTCCCAGCTGACCCGAAGGCCCAACCGGCTGAGATGCAAAATCACCAAGTCCTTGTGTGCACAAAACTGATCCTGAGACTGAGCTAGTACGAGCCAGTCATTGAGGTAGTTGAAAATGTGAACGCCCTGTTCTCTCAAGGGAACAAGGGCAGCCTCCGCAACTTACGTGAAGACACGGGGCGACAGGGACAGCCCGGAGGGCAGGACCTTGTACTGATATGCTCGTCCTTCGGACGCGAACCACAGCAATGGTCTGTGGTGCAGAAGGATCAACACATGAAAGTATGCGTCCTTCAGGGACGGATGCACCCAAAGATGCGTTCCTGCGTCAACATCTTGAACGGTAACCGGTGAAGGGCCCGGTTCAAGACACGCAGGTCCAAGATCGGTCGTAACCCACCGCCTTTCTTGGGTACAACAAAGTAGGGGCTGTAAAACCACATCTCTATATCGGCTGGAGGGACCTGCTCTATCGCATCCTTGCTAAATAAAAGTATTAATTTCTATAGCCTAATTTATTTTCCAAACAAAAAAAATTATACTGACTCTAAGCTTTTGAATGGTATATTGTATAATTCTGTCAGAACCACTATCGTCAAATATGATTGACAATTAGCATACAGTTTGGATTGGCGGTATGTTTCTGTTCTGGGCAAGAACTCCCTGCACATCCATGCAGCCTAGCATGGATGAGAGCAGGGAGAGCAGCAATAACCCACCCAGGGTAAACAGAACAGAACCAACATAAATGTATTGCAGAAATTGTTAAAGTTCAATAATTTTATGTACACATTTTAGAATTAGTCTGATTCAAAGGAGAATCAGAAGGCTGAATCCTGACTGACAGAGGAGGAGTTGGAGATGGAGAAGGGTTAGCTATTGAGCAAAGCGAAAACTGCTGATAATACTGAGGGGACCTTATATATGAATGCTTAGATAGGTGTTGTATTCCCATAGGTTGATGTGGATCAGTTTGAGAGTCAGCTGATGCGAGCTTGACTAACGTGACCTGCCAGAACTAACGCTATGCTAGATCGTTACAAAAGCTTTTTATTTCAGATAAATGCTGATCTTTGGATCTTTCTAATCAAAGAATTCTGAAAAAATTTACTCAACTGTTTTAAATATTGATGAAAATAATAATAAAAAAAGTTTCTTGAGCAGCAAATCGGCATATTAGAATGATTTCTGGATCATGTGACACTGAAGACTGGAGTAATGATGCTGAAAATTCAGCTTTGATCACAGCAATCAATTAGATTTTAAAATATATTCAAATAGAAAACAGTTATTTTAAATAGTAAAAAATATTTCACAACATTGCTGCTTTTGCTGTACTTTGGATCAAATAAATGCAGGCTTGGTGAACAGAAGAGACTTCTTTAAAAAAAAGTCTTACTGTTCAAAAACTTTTGACTGGTAGGTTATATATATATATATATTACAGAAATGTTATATTGTAATGTTATATATATATATTAAATATTTAAAAATATTTTCATAGGCCAATTAATACGTGAATACATACAGAAATATTTTTACATAATTAATATTGAAATGTTTTATGGTAGCCTAAAGCATTTCTAGGCTATTGATTTTTCATTTATCTGTTTTTGAATCTCGGCTTTGGAAGCCCTTCTGGTTTTGATTTGAGACTTTTTGACTCTGCAACTGAAGAAACGTCAATCCAGAAAAACGGTAGCGATTGGAGTTTTATCAGTGTGTGTAAGTTTTATGTAAGTATGCAACAAACACAGCACACTGGTTACAATTCACAAATACTTTCATCATTCATTCATCAGCATACTTGTCTTGTTTTCTTTGTCAAGTATTGTAACAAACAACTCCCTGTAAATTGGTTGTATAATTTACACCAACTTGGTTTATTGTATTTTATTTATTTTTTTTGAAAACCCAGTGTATACAGCACTTAAGTCTATGTTGTAGTTCTTTAACATTATAAACTATTATAACCCCACTGAAAATAACAGCTGAAACCAGCCTATGCTGGTCTTCCAGTTTGGTCAAAGCTGGTTTTAGAGGGGTTTTGACCACTTCTTTAGCTGGTCAGGCCCCACGGGAGACCAGCTAAAACCAGCTACTTCCATCACAGATCAGCCAACCAGCTTAGGGGTTTAGCCATTTTTTTAATATATGTATATGTAATGTTTCATTTCATTCATACAGTACAATTCCCACTGAACCTTCCCTATTTTTTTTCTCCCGAACTTTTCCTTTGTACAGGTGGAAACGCATAGGGCCGTGTTTGGTGTGATCATCCTGAGAAAGAGTGGACAGATGAGACCAGGGTTGTGCAGATAGTGGACTTTGCGGACAAGCATGGTGAGTACAGTGTGTGTGTGACAGTGTTTGTCGCTTCTATGCAGAGACTGTATTTGTCAAATGTGTGTTTGTGTCCAGGTCTCAGTGAGAGTGACCTGTTCAGGGTCGAGGGCTCAGAGAAACACTGTCAGGAGCTGAAGAAACGTTCTGATCCAGAGTTGGACGGTGGGGAAATTCCTACTCTGGCCTCCTTATTAAAACTGGGGTTACACTTTATTTTGATAGTCCACTTTAGACATTCTACTAACTAGAAGTAACTTTGTAACTACATGGCACCGAATTCTCGGAGGCTGTTGTAGGCATGATCTCTGCAGTTATCCACACCTTATAACTTAAAAGGGGTAGACCATGCCTTTTCTATTGATGCTTCAAGGTTATAGAATAGTTTGTGGAATAGTAATCTTTTTGTTTCTAGACCTTGACGCATGTAATGATTTTTTATTGTATGTATTGTTTTTGACTATATTCATATCTGCATTTTTATCCATAAACCAGCCCATCTTTATTTCAATTTTTAGCCGTAAGTTGTGCAAGTCTGATCATTATTATTTTTCCATAAAAATCTTTTTTTGCTTTGCAGAATTCTTTGTAAAATTCATCAAATTGGCTGTTTAGTGGCATGTTCCATTATGACCAATATCTAGCCCTACCATACAGTGGTGCCTTATTTATGCGGTCACGTCACCAACATGTCTGGCAAATATTGACATCATAAACATTCTTGCCATATATGAAACTTGCATGCAAAATGTCTTTAGTACAAAAATACCTTCCCACTACATGTATATTGATATGATACATTAAAATGATGCCATCATTGCTGCACAAGCACAATAATTCAACAAACTTCCCCGAGCTTCTTTTCCTTCCGGCTGCCTGGAAATGGTCGCGCCCTGCTCCAGGGAAGGAGCTCAGACTCGGGCCAGCCGGGCTGTTCAGTGCAAGCTGTCAGTAGGAGCTGGAGTTTGGTGCCAGGGCTCCTGAAGAACTGGCCCGTCTGATGTGAGGCAGCAGGTAGGAGTCACTTCCCAGCTGGTGCACATCAAACCGGTCCTCCTTCCTGTAGGCTAGACACCTGCGGATGAACGCCTGCAGGAAACAGCAACATACCATTCATTACAAATCCAAAAACGCTTTTGCACTAAATAATTGGTGTGTCTAAGAGAATATGCTAAATAATTATTTGAAATTGTCTGTTTAATGGCCTGTTCCATTATGACCATTGTGGCAATGACTATGAATTGCAGAAACTAGTCCTACTTTTACAGTATAGGTGACCCTGGAGCACAAAAGCAGTGTTAAGTCGCTGGGGTATATTTGTAGCAATAGCCAAAAATACATTGTATGGGTCAAAATTATAGATTTTTCTTTTATGCCAAAAAGTAAAGATCATGTTCCATGAAGATATTTTGTAAATGTCCTACCGTACATATATCAAAACTTCATTTTTGATTAGTAATATGCATTGCTAAGAACTTCATTTGGACAACTTTAAAGATGATTTTCTCAATATTTAGATTTTTTTGCACCCTCAGATTCCAGATTTTCAAATAGTTGTATCTCAGCCAAATATTGTCCCATCCTAACAAACCATACATCCATGGAAAGATTATTTATTCAGCTTTCATGTACAAATCTAAATTTTGAAAAATTGACATGTCAATCTCAAAGACATTTTGTCATGTCTTTAGAATAAAATGCCGTTTACTAGGTGTAAAGATAAAAATATCCAAAGTTGAGATTTTGCCTCAACAGCAGATGATTTATAAAAGGGACTTTTATAGCAATTTCTAGCGACGTTCTTTTAACAATGAAAACTTTAAGTTTGTGGTTAAACATGTGAGCCAACTCAAGCGACTTGTGTTTTAATATTAATATTTGATACACAATACAACTGAAATGAATAAGTAACAATAATATCGGTTAAGACCAGTTTACAAAGCAACAAGATGCCATTCATTTCCAATGGAGTGCTGGCGGCTGACAGAATGAAGACGAGTCCAGAGACAGCAAAGCTGAGAAAGTTTAACTTTATGCAAATATAGAGCGTCTTTTGGGAGCGACAACGGGATGGGAGTGAAGACTGTCAAAACGGATGGAGAATGGAGCGATTCCACGGTTCTATATGATTTATCTGAAACTGCATGCGTGGATTGAATAACGTGTCAGTAAAGAAACAGTCGGCACTTTTACTAAATTTGATTCATTTATTGATAGTTATAGTTGATTATATGATGCAATGAGCAGATTAGCACTGCTGCAGTTCATATTAATACTGTTTTCTCCACATAATGTTCCTTATTGGGAGAAGAAATCTTTATTTGTCAAATTAAAATAATTTTTAGGAAATTTTGACAGTATGAGTGAAATTGTATATCGATAGTTCGTCTGGTTAACTATTTAATGCACTAGCACTGCAGTAGTTTACGTAACCGTTTTTAACAGCAGAATGTTACTTTTGTTGAAAATAGTGTTAATTTCTGACAGTATGAGTGAAATTGTATATCGATAGTTCGTCTGGTTAACTATTTAATGCACTAGCACTGCAGAGTTTACGTAACCGTTTTTAACAGCAGAATGTTACTTTTGTTGAAAATAGTGTTAATTTCGTCAGCTATTTTCAATTTTAGTGTTAAATGTCCTTGTTAGTTTTTATCATATTTAGTCAGCCTTATCCTATGTTGTTTTAGTCAGCTAAAAGTCTCAGCCTTTTTTCTAGTTTTAGTTAAAGAAACCTTGACATTTTAGCAATAAGATTATTATTAACGAACCGTACAGCAGTGTTTAATTTATGTACATTTTAGTTATCATATTTAGTCAACCTTGTCCTGTTTTTGTGTAGTCAGAGGTTTTAGTCAGCGAAATGTCTGAGCATTTTAGTCCGGTTTAGTCGATGAAATTAGTCATATTTTCGTCATGCTGTATAATGGATAAAAAATTATTTTTGCTCAAAATGATACTTCTTGTCATTTGAGGATTTTCCTTTTGTATTTCAGGTATTGCACTTTCACCAGTAAGCACAAATCAACAGAATGCCGACTCATACACATGCTTTATTTAACCTCGTCTAGTGTACCGATTTATTCTAGGCTTTTTATTATATAAATTAATATCAAACACTTACACACTCTTTGTCTACATTATGAAAACACAAAAAATATTATAACAGTGAAATTCCTATTAGCAATTCAACAATAGTAAAGCAACCAAAATCGCAAGCTTGTTTGTCAGCAGCACTTACAAAAAGAGAAAATAAAAAGGTTTTTGGTAAAGTTTTTATTTTTTGAGTACATTTTAGTCTCGTCTATTATCATAAATGAAATTGCATGTTGATATAGTCAGTTACCGTTTACTGACCTTATTGTCGTCTCGGGGGACAAAAGCAGTCAGTTTTCGTTAACAAAACTAACACTAGTTGAAAACGAATTGATGATATCTAATAAAATGATGTCTTAGTTTTACCATTATACATAATCTGTGATCACATTTTGTAAAGATATGCCTAGACTGCCTTTACCAACCTACTAACTGCTATTGTTTGTGGATAACTGACAAGTAACACAGACAGGGACATTTCTTCAATATTTCAGGCTTACATTTACATGTTTAATAGCGGTTCCCAATTCCGACCCTTTATCATATAAAATACAGATCTACTATAAACCACTTATATTTCTTTTCACATTACATTTTGCAACAGGTATTTATCATGCAGTTTATCTTGGGTTTATAGTTTATTTATAACTATTCAACGATTAATACATTCTTTGATGTAAATGCACCTGTATGTATGACATGCACATATATATTAACTAAAGTTTTATAGACTCATGCAAAGCGCGCACAGAGAGCCGCGCTTCAGACAATGCGCGTACACAGAATTGATTCCTCTTTCGCGTATCCTTGCATCTGAATAAACACATACACACAAAATTATCTCAAAATAACTGTCTCGGCAAGTATTCTCGTAAACACAGTCGGTTATGTGTTGAGTGAACGTAAACAGTGGAGAAAGAAATCTCAAGTGCATCATTATATTGGATCTGTGCATTCGGTCTTAAAGGGGCAGCAACCTATAAACACCTGCTGTTCCATGAGCGCCACCTGCTGTCAGAGAGTGACTTTTGCATCCCATTCACAAAGCTAAAATCAGACCATTCTGTTTTTGCTTCAGAT
The DNA here is from genome assembly GCF_001515645.1 of Sinocyclocheilus grahami. Lineage (NCBI taxonomy): Eukaryota > Metazoa > Chordata > Actinopteri > Cypriniformes > Cyprinidae > Sinocyclocheilus > Sinocyclocheilus grahami. The sequence continues at coordinate 1,154,119 of NW_015505503.1, forward strand.
TTCGAAATTATACAATCTAAAAAACAAGTATTTAGCATCTTTGTTTGGATCGTGATTAAAACGCAGTGGGGTTGCCTCCGATTTTAAATGGAAAAAAGCACAGCCAAAGCCTTAGTTTGTTTATATGAAGAGATTTATTTTATTTGTATCATTTAATTATTTGATTTGGGATTTGTTTAAAAATTTCAAGTTAGTTTTATTATTTGACATTTCAATTTCACAAAGACATGTGCGGCATTTTGTTGGGGAAATAATAAAAGGACACCTTTTCATTTATAAATTGGTCTTAAATCTCATTTTGTTAAAAAGAAAAATTGTGAGAATTGTATTGTGAAATCAGTATTGTGAATCGCATCGTGAGTTGAGTGAATCGTTACATCCCTGTATGCTACTAGTTTTTGCTGTGGTATCAAAGAAGTATTCTGTTATTTAAATAATAAAGAGCCATATATTTTTTGCTCATCTGCAAAATGACCCGATCTCTTACTCAAAATCTGATATGATAATGTAATACGATCTGAGTCGTTTGTGATCCGTTGCACCTCTACTCTCTTGACTTGTTATTTGAAGAAAAAAAGCAATCACTGAAGTTTTTAATCATGCTGATTTATCCGCAGCGAAGTTCAGCCGATGTCTCTTTTTTTTTATTCGGGCTACTTAAATTCATTTTGGGCTACCAAGATCTGAAGAATGTCTTCCAGTGATTCTGAAATTTTGCGAGCCCTGCTGCAGTTTCTATGAACCAGCTTTTTTTGCAGTTCATTTTAAATATTTGTGCAGTGCAATAAACTATTAAAGCACAGATATTCCCACGTAGTCTCTAAATGAATGCTTACACCAACTTCAAACATCATTTTATAAAGAATTTGGAAAAATTGTTAAAAATAGTTCTATATCAGTGGTTCTCAACCAGGGGGTCAGCAATTTTCCAAGCGGGCCCAAACATTAAAATGAGCTAAAGAAATTATTTCAATTTACCCCCTCAACAACTTTTTAGTCATTGAAGAGCTACCGTTTCAGATGAAGCAGGAACTGCAACAGTGTCATGTCAACCACCCATAATGTTTTATAACTCTATTCCATAATTACAATTCCAACACTGTATACAGACTATTTTTCAAAGAAAATCTGAAATGACCTTGGCCTCATTGCTGGCAACGGGTTTGGAAGGGAACTGAACCTCTGTGGCTTTCAGGATGGTGTTCTCCTGCAGGATGTCCTGCTGGGACTGGTTATGGCCAAATGGCTAGAAAAACAAATCAAATTTGCATGGTTAAACATAACTGCAGTGTACTAATAATCAGGAAAATGACAGCTACTTCCCTTTTGCACTTCAACCTGTAGACGCTACTGATAATATTCTCATTTATTCAGATAGCTGCTCCTCACCTTTCTTCCATAGAGGCACTGGAAAAATATGACCCCGACAGACCAGACGTCCACTTTATTGGAGATCTTTGGAGGCTCTTTACCCACCACAAAACACTCCGGGGGCAAGTACCTTACAGCCGAAACAAGACACGATTGAGTTACACGCTTTAAAAGGCAAAAGCCTAATTGTTCGAGCATTGTCGAGTGTGTTACCAGTAAGTGCCTGCCCCTTGTGAAGTCAGGTCCATCCCATCTACTCCATAGCTGTCATCGTCCATGATTTTAGACAGTCCGAAATCTGTGATCTTTATCTCTCCGCATGCATTTCCATCTACCAGTAAAATATTCCCTGCACACAACCACACACAAATAAATTCACAAGCACATTCACTATTCACATTCATCTTTCTTATATCTTTCACATATGCATAATAGGGCTGGGTGGAAAAATAATACATATCTTACCATTCAAAAGTCAGTAATATATATATATATATATACACACATACATACATATACATTTTTTATACATACTTTTATTCAGCAAGACTGTATTATACTGATCAAAAGTGACAGTGAAGATATTTACACTGACCGAAAAAAAAATCAGAAAGATCTGTTTTGAATAAAAGCTGTTCTTTTAAACGTTCTACTTATCAAATAATCCTGAAAAAGTATCATTACAGTTTCTACAAAAATACAAAGCTATAAAGCAGTGCAACTGTTTTCAACGTTGATATAAAGAAATTTTGTTTTTTCAAGCAGAAAATCAGCATATTAAAATGATTTCTGAAGGATAATGTGACTTTTTTTGTTGTTGTTGTTACTACTATATTTTTTTAGTAAAATACATAAAAAAAAATGTTTTAAGTACATGGGTCAAAGAAGAAAAAAGGGTTTAATTATAAAAACAATACGTGTAATACTGCTTTAGATTGTTGTTGTTTTCCCCCCCAAAAAAAATTAACGTTTTCGGTTTAATTTAATTGCAATTTTGTTTTTGTTTTTCTGAGCAAAAAATAAATATATATTTTTCCCTGATTTACAGAAGACACCCACTAAAATGTCATTCAGTGTAACAATCTTGTCAGGCATATTTACAACAAAAATCAGTTTATGACATATTAAAATACTAATTACTTTCAAACCAAATACTAATTAGTTGTTATTTTACATTTTTAAAATGTGCCACTATCCTAGGTTTTGCCCATTTGTCAGTAAGAATTTTTTACTCATTTAAAGCACAATCAAATTTAATATGCTCCTTTATTCTACACGTCAGAATAAGCATGTTTGAATTTTTACATAAATATTGTGTTACACTGAATGACAATTTAACATTATTAAATTCTGACATTTTATTGTCCAAAAACGTATATGAAACCTTAAAAGTAGATGCTTTACTTACATTTAATGTGCTTTCTGTGGACATAAAATCATCTTAACGTCTTTGACCCACGTATAAATTGTACAAACCCCAAACTTCTAAACGGTTCAAAGCGGTATATACGTGGTATATATCTAAATGCAAACACAGGTTAAAAAACAACCTGTATATAACCTGTGTAAAAAAAATATAACGAAGCGTTTGAGAGAGGCGGGGCATAGAGGACCTACAATAATGTACAGTATTTGAAAAATAATGTGTTTTTTGAACATTAAAGCATGTCAACATATTCGGTTACACCAAATACACAAAATAATGATCTTTAAAAAAGCATCATATGACCCCTTTAAACGAGGCTACGTACCGTCCGTTAAATGAATTGCATTGTTAATGTCGTTTCACAACAGATGTTTTTCTGGCTAGTTTTTTCTACTTAGAAATTTTTGGAAAAATACATTTACGTGTTTTTTGGCTGAATGATCATGATCATCTTCAAGGTTCACAACAACATACTGAACGGATTGTACGTCTTTTTTTCTCTTTCCGTCAAATTTCGCATGATGTCTACCCTGTCTATGAAGTTAGAGTGGATAATTCAAATTTTTTTCCCCTGTTTATGCAATCTAAAATCTAATTCATCACTTGTGGTGGTGGACAGCATGCCACAGATGTAGGGCCCTATGAAATCCATTTAAAATTTCCCTAAATTCCATTTGACTTTTTTCCAAATTCCGTTTTTTTCCAATTTATTTTTCTGGATCCTGTTTTTTTTTCTTTCTAGACTCTGTTTTAATGGTTAAGTTAAATGTAAAATTAAAATCATGAAATGTACACAATTTAACAGCAGTTTATTAAAAGTAAAAAAAAAAAGACATTAAGGCCCTTTGAAATAACGTTTGATCTTTTTCTCAACTTCAGTTTTATTTAAAACAAATTCTGTTTTCCATTAATTTTCTGCATTCTGTTTCAATGGTTTTATTAAATTTTTTTAATAATCAAAAGCATCTCTAAATAATTGATTTAATTAAAAAAAATTATTTTATTTTCTTTTTTTTTTTTCAGAAATACCTGGTTGTGTATTTACATTTTTCCGGTAAATAAATTATTTATAAATTCCTTAAAAAAAATGGGGTGCTGTGTGTACATTAATGAGGAAAAAAAAAATACTTAAATGATTTTAGCAAATGGCTGCAATATAACAAAGAGTGAAATATTTAAGGGGGTCTGAATACTTTCCGTACCCACTGTATATATATAGACAACATATACTGTAAATGTGACCCTGGACCACAAAACCAGTCATAAGGGTAAATTTTTTGAAATTGAGATTTATGCATCATCTGAAAGCTGAATAAATAAGCTTTGCATTGATGTATGGTTTTGTTAGGATCGGACAATATTTAACAATCTGGAATCTGAGGGTGCAAAAAAAATCGAAATATTGAGAAAATCACCTTTAAAGTTGTCCAAATGAAGTACTTAGCAATGCATATTACTAATCAAAAATTACCTTTTGATATATTTACGTTAGGACATTTACAAAATATCTTCATGGAACATGATCTTTACTTAATATCCTAATGATTTTTGGCATAAAAGAAAA
>NW_015505503.1:1164010-1173860 GCF_001515645.1 Sinocyclocheilus grahami
TTAATGAGGAAAAAAAAAATACTTAAATGATTTTAGCAAATGGCTGCAATATAACAAAGAGTGAAATATTTAAGGGGGTCTGAATACTTTCCGTACCCACTGTATATATATAGACAACATATACTGTAAATGTGACCCTGGACCACAAAACCAGTCATAAGGGTAAATTTTTTGAAATTGAGATTTATGCATCATCTGAAAGCTGAATAAATAAGCTTTGCATTGATGTATGGTTTTGTTAGGATCGGACAATATTTAACAATCTGGAATCTGAGGGTGCAAAAAAAAAATCGAAATATTGAGAAAATCACCTTTAAAGTTGTCCAAATGAAGTACTTAGCAATGCATATTACTAATCAAAAATTACCTTTTGATATATTTACGTTAGGACATTTACAAAATATCTTCATGGAACATGATCTTTACTTAATATCCTAATGATTTTTGGCATAAAAGAAAACCCCAGCGACTTAAAACTGGTTTTGTGCTCCAGGGTCACAAATGTGTAGAACATGGACCCTTTACAATCAGTACACTCATGGGAGCACCGTAAATATGAGTAGTCAATGTCCAGTACAAACAACACAAAATAAAATGAAAATGAAAAAGATCAGAGGCTGATGTCATCGTTGCGTGGGTACATACTGTGAACTGTCTTCATTGTTTATTCTTTTCAACTCTCGGATGTGAAGATTTCGCACCCTCTCCAACCTCTCCAGCTCTGCCTGAATCTCTGCCTCCTCCTACAAATGCACAAATAAGGGTAAATTTTTTGAAATTGAGATTTATGCATCATCTGAAAGCTGAATAAATAAGCTTTGCATTGATGTATGGTTTTGTTAGGATCGGACAATATTTAACAATCTGGAATCTGAGGGTGCAAAAAAAATCGAAATATTGAGAAAATCACCTTTAAAGTTGTCCAAATGAAGTACTTAGCAATGCATATTACTAATCAAAAATTACCTTTTGATATATTTACGTTAGGACATTTACAAAATATCTTCATGGAACATGATCTTTACTTAATATCCTAATGATTTTTGGCATAAAAGAAAAATCTATAATTTTGACCCATACAATGTATTTTTGGCTATTGCTACAAATATACCCCAGCGACTTAAAACTGGTTTTGTGCTCCAGGGTCACAAATGTGTAGAACATGGACCCTTTACAATCAGTACACTCATGGGAGCACCGTAAATATGAGTAGTCAATGTCCAGTACAAACAACACAAAATAAAATGAAAATGAAAAAGATCAGAGGCTGATGTCATCGTAGCGTGGGTACATACTGTGAACTGTCTTCATTGTTTATTCTTTTCAACTCTCGGATGTGAAGATTTCGCACCCGCTCCAACCTCTCCAGCTCTGCCTGAATCTCTGCCTCCTCCTACAAATGCACAAACGCATGAAGAAAACATTTATAAAATCATACTGTGGTGTATTCTGCCACTTCTGCCATAGGGAAATTAGAAAGTGGATAGAAAGCAACGGGTAAGGATGCAGTTTTTTTTTTTTTTTTAAAGAAATTAATACTTTTAAGACATTAAATTGATCAAAAGTAACAGTAAAGACATTCATAATGTTACAAAAGTATATGCTGTTCTTTGGAGTACTTCTGCAGAAACAAAGACTTCTTTTTATTGTTTTTACATGTTCTGAAATGCACGAAGATCTAAATCATACAGGAGCCACTGACCTTTTTGAGATGGCCGAGTCTCAGTTTGAAGATCTCCTCCTGCTCATGGTACTCCGCTAAAGTTAGCCTGCAGGAACATCAGAGGAAAGAGATAAAAAACCTCCATGCATGCAGTGGGCTAGGAAGAGTGAAAAACAATCTCAATTCTGAAGGAGCTGATGCCATTTCTCCACACTGGCTCCTTAGAGACTTGTGTCGTAGCAGATAAAAAGTTATTTTTCCATAGAGTGGAAAGAAACATCATCTAAAATGATCATCTGGCTTCCTAATAAATCATGTCCTGCAATTCATCAGAAACATGTCATTCAAGTGAGTCTAACATTTTGACTTCCAGCTTAAAGATCTTCTCTAGGATTTTCTGGCAAATGAAATCAGTTATTTGTGAATGTTAGTGATGCTGAATTCTAATAACTCTACTGCAGCTTTTAGCAGCACTCACAGCTGAGGAAGGCTGGGTTTGAGGAAAGGGTCGTTCTCGGAGCCGTTCACAGCCTTGGTCTTGCGTGGTTTGGGCTCAGAGTTGGTGCTGGGCGACTGTGAGCTGCTGGCTGATGGGGGTTTTCTCTTAGCTAACAGTTTCCTCTGTCTCTCGATTTCTTCACGTTGTTGAATGATCCATTCCTGCTGTCTGCAGAAAAACAGTCAATGAAAGACAAATCTGTAACCTGTAATCAGGGTTGCTGCAGGATTTTTAAGCTCAAATTTAAGCTTTTTAAGACCTGCACAAATAAAATTAATTCCATATGAGCGGGGTAGGGCAATGTCTATGGTAAACTATTAAACTGCAAAATGACTGTAAAAAGCATGATTTACAGTTCATACAAGTTTTCACAAAAACTTATAAACTTATAAAATTATACACTTCACATTTCAGCCTTTCAAAAGAGACAAAAGTATTAATTATTATATTATTTTAACAATTATCAAATTGTTTACAGCACTGCGTGTTTGCAGGGTAAAAACATGGGTCGGTTTTCACATTGGTCTGAACAAAAGCAACCCAATGTTCCCGCAATACCGGAGGCTGCAGTTCAAAGACCCTATTTTTTAGCCAGCGCCATCTAGCTAATTCTACTCCAACAGAGGAAATCTGATTCAAACATCAAACAAACAGATCCAAAGACTAGAACCATGGAAACTATTCATTTTTTATCTTTCCATCTTATTTTAATGTAAGAGCTGGTGTGAACTTGAGTGTTCGAGGGGGTGTCAGCAATCTCCATTTAGCCTATTTAGCTGTGCAAAACAGTTAATTGTGCTGCTAGATGCTGTAAATTAGTATTCATATTCAAATTATTTTACATGTATTAAAGTACTATTATTAAAGTGGGTCACACATTGGAAGTGAAGCTGCGCTGCGGCTAATGAACTGACGTCTCGCACATTCACAAGTCTTTCTTTCCAACTTTTTTCTGAATTTAAAACCAGAATTTATATAGAATATATTGGGAAAAAAGTAGGTTAAATATTATATTTGTTTAGGTATGTTTAGGGTTAGGAGTTGGATAGCACAATAATTAAGTGTACACAATTAAACAACTACATAATTCCGTAAAAATAATATATACAATTGAATAGCAAGTGCTATAAAATAGTACGAGCCAGTAAAAAATTTTTATATATATATATATATGTTTGCGAGTAGGGTATTCCTGCAATACTGGAGGCTGTAGTGTTAGGACCATATTTCTACGACCTATATATTGCAGGAATACCCTACTCGCAAACAACAGCCTTATTGAAAATTCACATTCATTCTCTTCCAGCAGGAGGCGCTTTTGGAACGGCAGAAATAGAACGGTTTCCACGGTAACAGCAGAACAAAGCAGAGCAGCAGCTGACTTTGATGTTTATTTAATGAAAACAAATCCTTTTGAAGTTTAATCGTCACATTAAGCTGTATCGCAATTGAGACAAGACACTATCTTGTCTCCATTGGCAACACGCACGATTTGTGTCGATTGCAAGTGACGTCGCAGGTAGCGGAGAGTGCAAGTGGCGATTGCAAGTGACTTCGTAATTTAGTTTCTTTTTTCTTGTCTTCACCACCTGGCTACTGTTGTAAAATGTTGAGAGATTCAAACAAAAAGTAATAAAAAATAGAACAAAATAAAAAATAAAGCCTGCAAGTGACGTCGCTAGCGGAAGCGCAAATGTCTGAGAGTGCACGTCTGAGAGTGCAAGTGTGAGGCTGCAAGCAGACCCTTCTCCATGAAATCCTAATTAAGACTTTCTTGTACAATTTGAGACTTTTTATGACCTTAAATTTGATACAAGTAAATTTAAGACTTTTTAAGGACCCGTGGAGACCCTGTGTAATGCACTCACTTATGGCTATACAAGAGACCTACTATAGATGAGTGAAAATTTGAGTGAAAACAGACAATTGCTGAGGGACTTTAGTCCAAGGTATTGTAAAGTGTTCATGCATGCATAGTAGTGTTTACTTTTATAAGGCTAGAGAGGACTGCATGTGCAAATACAGAAGTATACTTTGGGCTTGTGCTGTCAATCTTCATTAAGCATCTTACTTGACGAGGTTCTGGAAGGCATTGCCGTCTGTCCACTGCTCTGTAAACGAGGCTCCGTGTCTCACAGAAGTGAAATGACCCAAACGCAGTCGATCCTGCATGCTCTTCTCCCGACACGCCTGCTTCTCCTGTGTGCTCTGGACAAATACACACAGCTTCAGAAAAATCGTATTCATTTTACTGTTGCAACTATTAAACGTTAAAGCTTGTGGTTAAATGATGGCATTTTACACAGCAACCGTGAACATTTACAGATGAGCACTGGGTATTTTTACATTCAAAAGGTTTCTGAAATACCACCAGGATGCTTCACCTTCTCAATCAGAAGTTTTTTGCTCATGGTGATGCACTTGTTTAAACGTTCTTTGTACTTTTCTAGAAGCTTTTGCTGCTCATCGATTTGTCTCCTAAGATCACAGTTTGCCTGCACAGAGGAGGAAGAAAAAATTACACATATTATAAAAATAAAAATATTTTTTAAAAAGTTAGGGTTACACCAAGTCTGATGCAACTAAAATGTTCAAGACACGAGTGATTTCACATCAAAACCATTTACAACAAATTTGTTTTGGAATCATTCTTATTAATTAAATCTCACCCGCAGAAGATCGTCTATCCTGCCCTCTTTCTTCTCCAGGTCCAGGTTCTTATTGCTCTCTATAGTGGCCAGTTTTACCACAGTCAGGTCAGTCTACAGGACAAACAAAATACAAACACACACACACAATTCAACAACTTATTCATGATAGATATTCTTCAAATAGTCATTTTTTGTTACAGGGCTTCATTTGTGATCAAAACTGATTTCCCTTTTTTTATTTTTTGTTATATGAAAATTAAATGACAATGGTCATGAAAACCTTTTACCATGCATTAATAATTTCTTTGTGCTTCTTTCCAAACGCCTTTAATTTGTAAATGTTATTGTTTTATCATTAACCCATGCACATTTTTTATAAATATTTAAACTCAAAAACATTTATGACAGCCAAAAAAAAAGGCTAAATAAAATATTTTTGAGATTTAGTTTTTTCACTTTTCAAAAGTTAGCAGACTTGTTTACCAAGAAGAGTGTCAACTACAAAAAAATAAAAAATAAATATACTTGCTTAATTGTTCTAAAACAACTGCCAATGAGATTCTTTGGTTATTTGAGAGTAAGTGCACTTATGCAGAGTCCTACCTGAACACTCTTGACCACCATCTGTCTGGTAGAAATCATAGAGTCCACAAAACACAGACTAGTGGGGGACGAGCTGCTCTGCCGGGTCTGAAACACAACATTAGACTGTATAGTAATGTCGTAGTAACAGTGTAGTAGGGACTCAACGATTATATATTTTGATATACAAAAGTCCATCTCTCCTATTGGAATAAAAAAAAAAGGGTGGCCTCTTCTCTGTAAACATCCATGACAGTATTTCCCTTTTGAAAATAACTAATTAAAAAGTATTTAGTGTTTTCACTTTGTACATTATTTCTTTAAGACCTGAGGCACAGAACTTGGTGAAAAAAATATTGTTAGTTTTTGACTTATGAATAAAACAGGGATAATAAATACCAATGTTAATGAAGTATTATTAAAGGGGTCATATGATGCTGCTAAAAAGAACATTATTTGGTGTATTTGGTGCAATGAAATGGTTTTATGTGGTTTAAGGTTCAAAAACACATTTTCCACATACTGTACATTATTGTTTCTCCTCTATGCCCTGCCTTTCTGAAACACGTCGATTTTTACAGAGCGGCCTTTTGACAAACAAAACAAAATTGCCTTTTTCTTTTTATTAAACAGTAGTTTACAGAGTATGGCTCTCTCTGTAAATAAATAAAGTCTGTCAATACTGCTGCAACACTGGGGGGGAAGAAGTCTGATGCAACTAAAGACATTGAAATGCTTTCACTTTTGGATGCTTAATATACATTTTATTCAGAATTATTATGCTCCTATTCTATGACGACGACGTGACATGTGGCCAAGTATGGTGACTCATACTCTGCATTTACCCATCCTAAGTGCACACACACAGCAGTGAACACACACACACCGTGAACACACACCCGGAGCAGTGGGCAGCCATTTATGCTGCGGCGCCCGGGGAGCAGTTGGGGGTTCGGTGCCTTGCTCAATCGGCTCAAGGTGGGAGAAAGCGCTGTACATTCACTCCCCCCACCTACAATCCCTGCCGGTACGAGACTCGAACCCACAACCTTTGGGTTATGAGTCCGACTCTCTAACCATTAGGCCACGACTTCCCCTTATCGCGTTCTGTCTTTTAGACACTCATGTGCACATAGGTGCTTGTTAAGTGAAGTCTGTGAAGTTTATTTATTTTTCAGATGTGTTCACAATATCATATTTTTCAATATTTGCACAGACAGAGATTCCACACATGCAGTGGTTAAAACTAGGGATGCGCCGATCCGATATTCATATCGGGTATCGGCTCCGATAGTGCCATTTTTCTCGGATCGGGTATCGGGCAGAGAGGGCCGATCCAAATTCGAGAATTTTTTTTTGAGTAAACAAAAAAATATACTAGCCAATGGCGATTCAATTGCCAAGGTGTCCATTGAGGGTTGACTGTATAAAAACAGTTCGTGCTGCACTGTATTTGTTTTGTCCTATCGTATCTATCATATGTTGTTGCCTTATTAAAAAATATGCTATACATTTAAAAGAAATGTATTTTAATTTTCTAGTATAAACTTATATATAAATACATTCATGAATGTTTTTAATGAATGGATTTTATAATAATACAAATAGCAATGTGTAACATTTTACCATATTTAGTGCAACACATATTTGTTCCCCACAAAATATTGTTTTTTCAGTAAATGTTTGGATTTCTAAAATTGTGCACTGATTTTTCTAGAATAACTTTTGCTGACGAATTATCCACTAACCTAGTTTATAATTTTTTGTCATAGATTATAAATATACATAGGCCTATATTTTTTCATATTTGTTTATTTTATTTTTCTTTATAATGAAGTAGTCTGTATCTAGTAGATTGTGAAAGAATGATTATCAGTTCCACACACAGAGATATATAAATTCGACATTTATTTAAATGAGGGAAAAAAACTTCACTGGTATCGGATCGGTATCTGTATCGGCTAATACCGAACCCTAGGTATCGGAAGCGGTATCAGAAGCGAAAAAGGCGGATCGGAGCATCCCTAGTTAAAACAATGCTGCATTTCATTCAGTACACACTCAATTGAAAGACCTGTATCAAACATTTCCTGTACAAATACACGTACCTTTACGCCCCTAATTAGCGTTAAGAGCATCCTGACATCAACATGAAGCAACACACATTCAAAGTTCAGTTAATACAGATACTCCACTATCTTTTGAGCACAGAATCTGCTCAAAACAGAATAACACAGCAATGCATGGAGTGATGAAATCAGAGACCCTCCTTTCACAAGTGTTCACAAGAGACGCATGTTGCTACCAGGTATAACTGGTGGTCTGTCTGTTTACTTGTGATCAGATCACCCGAGGCAGCTCTTAACAGCAGGTGTAAACAGAGTATGAAAAGCCTCGTTCAGACTGTCAGCCCAAATCCGATTTTGTGCATATCCGGATGGAATCCGATTTGAATAACTGACTGTCCACACAGTGTATCGCACTATCGCAATACAGATATTGTCTTTCGACGTGACAGCATGTTGCCGTCGCGCTGGATTATTATGAGGCAGCATCAGAAACGCAGGAAGCTGGAATGTGCGACTTTATTCCGTGTTGCCGTCTCCGCTTATTTCAACACTCAAAGAGGTGAGTATACAAGCGGAAAATTGTCTTTTTCCGCTTGACTTTGACAGTTCGCAACAACACACGCTTGTTTCTGCAAAGACATTTATTATGTTTTCTACAAAAATGTCTGACGTTTTTACGTTTTACGTGGCGTGAGATCATGAAAAAGCTAGGCTAAATCCGATCGGAGCGGTCAGACTGAAACTGATTTTCAGGAATGCGATTTGAATAGGATTCCAAACCATATACGAACGTAGCTCGAAACAGATTTGCACAAATCGGATTTCATGTAGTTCATTGGCGTTCAGACTATCTAAATATGATCGGATTTCAATCGGATTTGGGCTGACAGTCTGAACAAGGCTAAAGAGTGTGTGACGTACGCTGGATCCCGGTGCAGAGGGGGAATGCGAGTTCTGGGGTGAACGGATGACTGGTGGAAGACCTCTTACTGGACTGGACCCATTACCACCCTGACACTACAGATAGAGGGAAATAAACAAATCATATGGTTTTAAATGATGCAGTTCTAGACACCACTCCACTGAACACCACATAGACGGTCCTTTTTGGAGTTTATATCATATGCTTTCACTGCATGGAACAGCAACTTGTTTTCACTCCGAGTGAAGAAAAACCATTTGCGCTTGGAATGACATGAGGGTGACTAGATGACAGAAATGTCACTATGGTTTAACTTTTTTTTTTTTTTTTTTAAGGTGATGGCGTAATATTTTTCACGTTAAAACACTTTCTGCTCTCCCAGCTTAATGTGGAGAGAATTATAAAAACACCACACTTAAAACATTGTTCAGTTTGAGCATCGTCCTGATATAGTAAAACTGGTTCAAATTTGAATCAGACCAACCCTTTTTCAATTAATGTAATTTTGTGAATTAAAAAATAAATCCTTGCGTCTGACTCATTAGTTTGTTCATCAGAGAAGTCTTTGATCAATGTAAAATATTTCACCACCTCTGAAATGATTTTGATGTAACCAGAATATAACATTAATTATATTTATATTTAATATTAAATCATTAAAAATACTACTCTTCACTATCCAATTACATCACTAAAAAAAAAATTAAGTCCACCCTACATTATTTCCTTAACAATCTTCTGTTTTACTTGAAATTGTTACGTTAACTATGCTGCAAATATGGTTTCGTGTTTTTAAAACAACATCATCCAAGCTGCAATCACTACATATCAGTTACGCTTTCGTTGAGCCAATGCCAACGATTTATCATATGCTTTCATTAGCTTCCCCACAAATTACTGACAGATACTCACATCAAAATAATCACTAATTTTGGGTCCCCGAATGACAGACTTCCCTATGAGAGAAAATGGAAAAAAAAAAAAGATGTATGATAAAGCATATTAAGCTAAACGTAAAGAACATACTAGAAAAAAGAGAAAGAGAGAGAGAGAGACAGAGACAGAGACAGAGAGAGAGAGAGGGAGAGAGAGACCGAGAGAGAGAGAGAGAGACAGAGACCGAGAGAGAGACAGAGACCGAGAGACAGAGACCGAGAGAGTGAGAGAGTGAGAGAGAGAGAGAGAGACAGAGAGAGAGAGAGAGAGAGAGAGAGGGAGAGAGAGAGAGAGAGAGAGAGAGAGACAGAGAGACAGAGTGAGAGAGAGAGAGAGAGAGACCGAGAGACAGAGTGAGAGAGAGAGAGACAGAGACCGAGAGACAGAGACCGAGAGAGTGAGAGAGTGAGAGAGAGAGAGAGACCGAGAGACAGAGTGAGAGAGAGAGAGACTGAGACCGAGTGAGAGAGACAGACAGAGCGAGAGAGAGACAGAGAGAGAGAGAGAGAGAGAGAGAGAGAGACAGAG
>NW_015505503.1:1174162-1188546 GCF_001515645.1 Sinocyclocheilus grahami
AGAGACCGAGAGACAGAGAGAGAGAGAGAGAGAGAGAGAGAGAGAGAGAGAGAGAGAGAGAGAGAGAGAGAGACAGACAGACACCGAGAGAGTGAGAGAGTGAGAGAGAGAGAGAGACAGAGACAGAGTGAGACCGAGAGAGAGACAGAGACCGAGAGAGAGAGAGAGAGAGAGAGAGAGAGAGCGAGAGAGAGTTAATCATTTACCCTGACTGCTCTCTGATTGGTTGTCAGCTTTCCTCTTCCTGCCCCCGCTTTCATTTTCAACTTTACTATCCAGATGCAAAAGGCCAAGCAAACACACAATGACAGGTCAAGACAGAGACAGAGTGAGACCGAGAGAGAGACAGAGACCGAGAGAGAGAGAGAGAGAGAGAGAGAGAGTTAATCATTTACCCTGACTGCTCTCTGATTGGTTGTCAGCTTTCCTCTTCCTGCCCCGTGATGATTCAGAGTGCTTCTTTTCAGGAGTCTATAAATGAGAGACATTACATTCATACACCATTTGTTATGAATTTATTCAGGTCTTATTTTGCACCCGGTGCACAATAATGCTGGCCTCAGCAAGCACTGAGCACCACATTTAAATTCATAGCCTCCTGAGAGCAAATCGTACAATCTCTGAACATCAGCCGAGAGTATAACGAGACATATTGTGTGCCTTCAAACAGTATTTAATGACTCTTGAGTCTAAATGACTCTAAGAATATCCCTAAAGTGAGAGTGCATAATCCGGGGCCTGCACCAATAATCACAGTCTATTTTCTCTCTCGCTGGGGAAAGGATGCAGAAATATCCTGCTCTTTTCAGCAGACAAAGAGGGGTGTGCTGCCAAGGGCATCTTTGCATTCTGATCAGAGAGTTCTCGCTCACTGGCTAGGACTGAAACCTCCACGTCTGCCACCAAACTCCAGCGCACACACCAACGCTATTAAGAGATAAACTGAGCCCTACACACACACACAAAAGAAATGCTGCCTCATCTATATGTTGATTAAAATGCTAATCTTTTTATAGCTGTGAAACAGAAAGAGATGTGGTTAAACTCTGCCCTGTGTATTATACATTGCTCCTTCATATGAATTTCTCATAATCTAAGCTTAATTTGAGGTTATCGTAGAAAATGATGAAGTGCTGTGTGGGCTAGGCCTGTGCTTTTCTGGAAACCACACCATGCATTTCCAAAGAGAGGAGTGTCGATGTGACTGAACCAAGAGCCTCAAAAAGCATAATTTGTGTCTCTTTTCAATTCTCACATGACTGGGACAGAGAGACTTACTGAATACGCAGGAGAACTTCCTCTTTTCCCATCTGATCCCTGCAACAGAGAAAGAGGAAGAACGAATGAGAGAAGAGGAAAAGGGAAAACAAATTAAATGAGAGAACGAAAGATAAGGAAAAAGGAAATGAGGAAAATAAATGAGGAGCAGATAAGGAAAACGAAAAGACAAATTCAAGGAAAAAGGAAGGATAAGGAAAAGGTAACGAGAAAAAGAGGGAAAACAAAGGAAGAAAGGGTAAAATGAAGGATAAGGAAAAAGGAAATGAAGAAAAGAAATAAAAAAGGAAAACAGATGAGGAAAGGATACAAGGAAAGGACAATGATTCAAGGAAAAAGGAAAACGGAAGGATGAGGAAAAGGAAATGAGAAAAAGGAAAACAAAGGAGGAAATAAATTAAGAAAAAGATAAGGAAAACAGAAAGGCAAAAGGAAATGAAATGAGAGCATGACAGGAAAAGGGAAACAAAAGAGGAAATGAAAAGAAGAAAAAAATGAGAAAATTAAAGGACAGGAGGAAAAAGAAAAGAGAAAAGAGGAATATGAAATTAGAAGGAAGGGAAAATCATCGGATAAGGAAAAAGAAAAGGGAAGTACATGGAAATGAGAAAGGAAACAAAAACAAAAGAGAAAAATACAGGAAGAGGATAAGGAAAGGGAGAACATCAAGGTAAAAAGAAAAGAATATGATAAGAAAAAGGGAAGAAAGGGGGAAAGAAAATAAGGAAGGACAGGATAAAAAAATGAAGCAAAAAGGCTAAAGAAAAGAAGAAAAATTAATGAAAGGAAAAAGAAAAATGATAGAATAAAAAAGGGGCATGGAAGAAAAAGAAAGACATAATAGGAAAGGAGAAGGAACAGAGATGAAAGGAAAAGGATAAGGAAAAGCAAAAGGTAGAGGAGAGGAGGAACAGGGAAGTGTTTTTAGATGCGAGTGGGTCAGGAGCTGCAGACTACAGGACAGGACTGAAGCTGCGGTTTATAATTAGCCCTCAGTGACAATGACAGAACGTCACGGTGGCCCTAACGAGTCGGCACAAAGGAAAACAAAGGAGGAAATAAATTAAGAAAAAGATAAGGAAAACAGAAAGGCAAAAGGAAATGAAATGAGAGCATGACAGGAAAAGGGAAACAAAAGAGGAAATGAAAAGAAGAAAAAAATGAGAAAATTAAAGGACAGGAGGAAAAAGAAAAGAGAAAAGAGGAATATGAAATTAGAAGGAAGGGAAAATCATCGGATAAGAAAAAAGAAAAGGGAAGTACATGGAAATGAGAAAGGAAACAAAAACAAAAGAGAAAAATACAGGAAGAGGATAAGGAAAGGGAGAACATCAAGGTAAAAAGAAAAGAATATGATAAGAAAAAGGGAAGAAAGGGGGAAAGAAAATAAGGAAGGACAGGATAAAAAAATGAAGCAAAAAGGCTAAAGAAAAGAAGAAAAATTAATGAAAGGAAAAAGAAAAATGATAGAATAAAAAAGGGGCATGGAAGAAAAGAAAGACATAATAGGAAAGGAGAAGGAACAGAGATGAAAGGAAAAGGATAAGGAAAAGCAAAAGGTAGAGGAGATGAGAAACAGGGAAGTGTTTTTAGATGCGAGTGGGTCAGGAGCTGCAGACTACAGGACAGGACTGAAGCTGCGGTTTATAATTAGCCCTCAGTGACAATGACAGAACGTCACGGTGGCCCTAACGAGTCGGCACAGTCTGATATTGATGTTCTGCACGCTCCACACTGGCACTTTTGGGTCACAACGGCCACAAGCTCAGAACAAGCAACACAAAGAAACACGCTCGCCATCAGAGAAAATCTACAATTACTAAGCTGCAGTATAAGATGCTGACGCGATACAAAGGCAAATAGAATTCAATGCATCAAAAAGAGAACAATCTGTGCTCCTTCATCCGTCATTCCTCATTTGATAGAAGCTACAGAGGAGGACACTTCCGCGCACGGAGCCTTCTGAAATATAAAGATTACGTAATCTTCATTCCTGTCACTGAAAATGGAAATCCTTGATATATACATATACTCAAAACCATCATGAATATGCAAATCATCCTGCGTTAAACGAGTCGTGTGCTTCAGGCTGCAGGTGTCGGAGGCTGTGATTAGCGTTCAGGGGATTATGGATAATCTAGTGTAGGTAGTCTTGAGGTGGGGCTGTAATGGAGGTTTTACGGAAAGTCTGAAGGTTGTGTGTGTGTGCGCGAGTGTGTCTACACTATCTAGGTGTCTGACATCTGGCACAATAAGCAGCTCACAGCCACATGAGAGGAGCTTGTTCTCAACCTCCCAGTTCACTTTCTCTCTCCCTTCATAACTCGCTCGATTGGCTTCCTCCTCCTCTCTTGCTCTGATTTATGTCACAGCAGGTGTGTTGTGCGGGGGGAGGGGAGGACAATTCTCCTTACTATGATGCTTTGTGTGTGTGTGTGTGTGTGTGTGTGTGTGTGTAGTACTTTGCCTGCTGATGGTTTAACTATCGGGGGTTATAACAGATGCCAACCCAGCCTGAGTCTGCTACAAAACCTAAACACGCACACACACGCACGGAGTGACACAGCATCCTCTACAGTATGAGGCAGAAGCACAGCCCTCAGCATACACAGAACTAGACCTTCATTACAGGGAACATTTCTTATCGGCCTGAGTCACACTCACACACCAGCATCAATTTCTCTGTAACGCTTTGATTCAAAGAAGACACAGCAGAACGTCTCTGTGCCATCTGCTGAACTATGAACGGAGTTATTAACAACAGCTTTCATCAGGACTCAACCGTGCGCAGTTAGAAACGGAGCATCCATCATAGATCAGTTTGGAGCAAACGTTTCAGTGTACAGTGAACCGTTTTACTGATTCATAACCGTTGAACAGTTAACCGTTTTACTGATCTATTCATTTCCTTGTCATTCACAGTCCTTATGGATAAAAACACACTGAACTGTGATTCAGACACACTTCTCGCATGGTGAGAAGACATCTACAGCCCAAATGCCTACATGGAAGTTACAAATGAATATCCTGAAGGTTGATTCGCATTATCCAGTTGCTACAATGAGCACGTTTACATGCACACCAGTAAGCTGGCAACTCACAAATATCAGCTTATTAAAATAGCCGGTTTTCCCCATTTACATGCACATTAGTAACCTGACAACGCAAGCTGTGTTTACATGATTTTATTAATAAATCAGGTTATTTCCCTTTAGTGACGTCAAAATATTATAATTTGCGTATCTTACTCAGAGTATTCCATAGTTGTGATGTTAAAGCTTGCAACATGTCAGCGGGACACTTACAGCTCATATAGCCACGAGATATGCATTTCATAATTGTTCTCATTTTCTGAGTCATGAAAGAGTCTGCTTTTGTGATATTTCCTTTCTTTCTTTACTGCAAAACGTTTGCTCTGTCTAGATACGCTTAAATCTGCACTAACGATGCGTTCCTGTTACGTATCACACATGCGCACTTCAATAAGCAGAGAGAAAGCGGGTTCATGCATTTACATTCAGAAGCAAAAAAAAAAAATTACCTGTGTCGACCGGTTTATGCTTATGCCGTTTATGACCTTACTCCGATAAAAGAAAACGGGTTACCGCATTTTTGGCTTAAGAACTCAGTTTTTATTTGAGACTTAATCATTTCAATGCATTAATATTGTTAATACAATCACAAAAAAAATAAAAACTTTTACACTATAAAGGGGTCATGAACTGCCTTTGTTTTTTTATTTTGTACTGTTCTCTAAGATCCACTTATAATTATCATCAAGATTTTTTTACATCAAAAATCATCACAATTTAGAAGTAATAGGCTATTTTCTGTCCTGTTTTTGATCCCCTCATCAGAACGCTCTGTTTGGATTGGCGTAGAGGATTGTAGACTCGGAAGTAGTGGTCGACCGATATATCACCAAGGCCGATATATCGGCTGATATTTGCCATTTTTCAAATATCGGCCGATAAGTTTTTCTGTTTGGCCGATGTGTTTGAGGCGGGAGTTTTATTTTGACGGCGCTGAGAACGGCAGCGCCTGAGCACACACCGCTCACATTTTCCCTCTTGTTCGCTGTCGTCGTTCAGTTCTGTCTAATATGGATAGAAGTCTATCTAATAATCAGATAGAACTGTTAAACAAAGGAATTAAAATGTATACAAAAAAAGTATTATAACGATTGATTTTATACTATTAGTTATAGAAAGGCAAACATAATAATACTTTCTTGTTTGCCGTCAGCATTCAGCAAATACGCATTTATATAATTTAAACAAATCTTTGAATGACTAATGAACATTTAATTTCACAAAACTTGCAGACTTAGTCGAATCTAGTTGAGATCTTGTGAAGTGTGCATGTGTATACTGCACGATCGCGTGTTTGCTGCGTGATGGTCGATCCGTGCAAATTTAATGTGGACAGGAGGAGAGTTCAGCTTAACTGGAGACGCGCGATCGACAAACTTTAAACTACTGATTTCAAATTATGCTGCGCTTTATGCATTTGCCCACTGTCATGTTCATGTCATTTTCACTGCGTGCTGTATGTAAAATGAGTGTTACCTTGGCTTTATTTGAAAAAAAATTATTCCCAATGCACACAAACTTCCCAGAATACTGAGTGCTCTGTTGGTTACAGGGTTTACTTCCTTTTTAAATTATATTTTTATTAAATATTTATTTGTGAAAAATACTTTGTCTTCTAAAGTATAATTGTTTATTTTACACATTTATTTTTTAAATCAATTTTCAAATGACTTCAAATTTCTTAAATATTAATTAAAATAAATACAATTATATCGGCCATTGGCCACCCTGCTTTCCAAGATATCGGCATCGGCTGTCAAAAAACCCATATCGGTCAAGCACTACTCGGAAGTAAGCACCCACTGCTACGATTGGCTAACACTTGTGTATGTTTGACAGCATACATTCCTCATAGATGGACACTGCTGTGATTTAGGTCATAAACGCATAAATAACTCAATACATATCAAATGATCTGTAAGAAGAGAAAGCAATAGTGACCACGTAATGAAAACAGATACTCACTTATTTTGTACTGTTCTCTAAGATCCACTTATAATTATCATCAAGATTTTTTTACATCAAAAATCATCACAATTTAGAAGTAATAGGCTATTTTCTGTCCTGTTTTTGATCCCCTCATCAGAACGCTCTGTTTGGATTGGCGTAGAGGATTGTAGACTCGGAAGTAGTGGTCGACCGATATATCACCAAGGCCGATATATCGGCTGATATTTGCCATTTTTCAAATATCGGCCGATAAGTTTTTCTGTTTGGCCGATGTGTTTGAGGCGGGAGTTTTATTTTGACGGCGCTGAGAACGGCAGCGCCTGAGCACACACCGCTCACATTTTCCCTCTTGTTCGCTGTCGTCGTTCAGTTCTGTCTAATATGGATAGAAGTCTATCTAATAATCAGATAGAACTGTTAAACAAAGGAATTAAAATGTATACAAAAAAAGTATTATAACGATTGATTTTATACTATTAGTTATAGAAAGGCAAACATAATAATACTTTCTTGTTTGCCGTCAGCATTCAGCAAATACGCATTTATATAATTTAAACAAATCTTTGAATGACTAATGAACATTTAATTTCACAAAACTTGCAGACTTAGTCGAATCTAGTTGAGATCTTGTGAAGTGTGCATGTGTATACTGCACGATCGCGTGTTTGCTGCGTGATGGTCGATCCGTGCAAATTTAATGTGGACAGGAGGAGAGTTCAGCTTAACTGGAGACGCGCGATCGACAAACTTTAAACTACTGATTTCAAATTATGCTGCGCTTTATGCATTTGCCCACTGTCATGTTCATGTCATTTTCACTGCGTGCTGTATGTAAAATGAGTGTTACCTTGGCTTTATTTGAAAAAAAATTATTCCCAATGCACACAAACTTCCCAGAATACTGAGTGCTCTGTTGGTTACAGGGTTTACTTCCTTTTTAAATTATATTTTTATTAAATATTTATTTGTGAAAAATACTTTGTCTTCTAAAGTATAATTGTTTATTTTACACATTTATTTTTTAAATCAATTTTCAAATGACTTCAAATTTCTTAAATATTAATTAAAATAAATACAATTATATCGGCCATTGGCCACCCTGCTTTCCAAGATATCGGCATCGGCTGTCAAAAAACCCATATCGGTCAAGCACTACTCGGAAGTAAGCACCCACTGCTACGATTGGCTAACACTTGTGTATGTTTGACAGCATACATTCCTCATAGATGGACACTGCTGTGATTTAGGTCATAAACGCATAAATAACTCAATACATATCAAATGATCTGTAAGAAGAGAAAGCAATAGTGACCACGTAATGAAAACAGATACTCACACTTGTGCGACATTACTGTCAGATCCAATATAGTTGGGATTGTCTTTTAGTTTCAATCTTTCTGAAAATCCTGCGTCGAATTGTGCCTTGTTTGTAAACTAATCTGTGGTAAAATGAAGTGAACAAAGGACCGAGTTCTTACTGATGGGGTCTGGATCTTCATTAAAAACAAGGTTCATTCACTCTTTCCTAACTTTGGCAACGCAAATACTGTTTTTTCACAGCTTAGCACTGCACAGCGTCTCGTTGTCTTCAGAGCCATCTATATCGGTTGGTTACATGTGCAAATCGGTGGGCGGGGCTAAACAGGCAGTGATGTAGAATCGGTGGGCGGGGCTAAACAGGCAGTAATGTAGAATCGGTGGGCGGGGCTAAACAGACAGTGATGTAGAATCGGTGGGCGGGGCTAAACAGACAATAGGTGAGTTCGACTTCATGCGGTGCTGCGTAGACCGATCGGTGGCTGACTTGAAGCAGTGCATGCCGGTTAGAAATGACGGCGCCGACGTCACGCCAACCGTCACGACTAGCATCAAAGTACCGTGATAGCGTTTCGAGAGCAGCCGGCTGACGCAGTTTCTCCAGAGCAGCTGCAGGAGCGCTGATGACGACACAGCGGTTTCACGATTGGACAAATTCACCACATGACAACAATGACGTGTGTTTCTAACATCTTCAATTCCAATACTGCTCACAAATCTGTATTTTTAGAACAAGCTTTTTTTATTGTAGTCGCAATGTTATATTGAGTGGCGTTTATCAAAAAAACACTGATAAAAGCATATATTCCCCCACTTTATTGGTATTTAAATAGTATGTTTATGTTAAACTTTATTCTTGCACAGATGGCGCTGTATCAAGCAGTATATAAAAACTGTTTCTGTTGCTCATGAAAACGTTTCTGAAACGTCTGTGTATTTGACAAATACTGCATGTTATTCACTTCATCTGTGATAAGAGTATGCAAACACCGTGAAAGCGTCACTACCGGGAGCAGAAAGTGTCCGACTTGACGTGTCTGTTTTCAATTCTGCCCCCGACTGCAAGCGGCTACTCTCATTGACTGCCGTCTGTAGCCGTGGTTCAAGTCAAATGCACCTAGTGATGTAGAATCGATGGGCGGAGCTAAACAGGCAGTGATGCAGAATCGGTGGGCGGAGCTAAACAGGCAGTGATGCCGAATCGGTGGGCGGAGCTAAACAGGCAGTGATGCCGAATCGGTGGGCGGAGCTAAACAGGCAGTGATGCCGAATCGGTGGGCGGAGCTAAACAGGCAGTGATGCCGAATCGGTGGGCGGAGCTAAACAGGCAGTGATGCCGAATCGGTGGGCGGAGCTAAACAGGCAGTGATGCCGAATCGGTGGGCGGAGCTAAACAGGCAGTGATGTAGAATCGGTGGGCGGAGCTAAACAGGCAGTGATGTAGAATCGGTGGGCGGAGCTAAACAGGCAGTGATGTAGAATCGGTGCTCGGTGTATGTGGGTTTATCAAGCTGTTTCAATAAAATATCTTCATATGTGTTTTGAAGATGAACGAAAGGCTTATGGGTTAAGAATGACATGGAGGGTTGATGAAATTTCATTTGGATGAACTAACACATTTATTGGCCAATAAATTAAGCTGCTGTTAATCTCCAGGTTATTAAATATCAACTGATTAATCAGGGCGATAATATCAATCATCTGTTAACTGCAATTAATCAATGTTATAAATCATGATGTGATTATTTCCCACTGAATGTTCTGTTTGGAAATACATCACAGCATGTAACAGGTATGTGGTTTAAAGGCGTTTGTACGATCATACAGAATTAAACTCACCTCTGACTCTTTATCACTGGAGGAGCCCAAGCTACCAAAACTGTGATTGGAGCATTCGTTGTTTGTCAAGGTCTGTGCAGGAGAAACACATTTACATGAGTCGATGCAGATGAATATGAGGTATTCATGCAGCAGGTGTTATGAATTCATTATTTGACAACTTCAAGGAGAGGACAGTTGAATAAGCAAGGCAACATGACACAGCAATAGAGAATTGCATGTTTCAGTGTGAGGCCCAGTGTAACCTGACATGAACCTCACGGTCACAATGTCCTCCCTTTCAGAAAACACAATCTTCTTCAAAAGCTCATCATGAAAGTAGGAAGACTTTGAGCCTCTGCTATGAAACTGGCTGTGTCTGAAACAACATTAAATCAAGCAGCATCCAGAGGCAAAGACGTTTGTGTAACATTCTGTTAGGGCTGCACAATAAAAATAAATATGCAATTTAACTGAATAAATGTTTGGTCAGTGTGTTTTAGAGTGAAGCACGGCACTGTGTTGCTTTAAGGGCTACCTGTTTTCCACTAGATTAAAAGTTTGATAGTTAACATTTGAAAATCAAGAAATTAAGACAGAAATATTAGTATTGTAATTTAATAGCTTAAATGCAAAAATTGTATAATATTAATTATATACAATATAATTATTTCTAGGGATGCACCGAAATGAAAATTCTTGGCCGAAGCCAAACAAAATGGCTTTGGGGGGGAGGGGGGCTGGGTTTCACCACAGCATAAATTAAATAGCCAAAATGTGCTTTTTACTGTTTTGTCTTGCTTTTCAAATAAAAAAAATCCATTACAAAACAACAATTTAAAAATATTCACTTAACACTGAAATGTCTTTTAACACTCTAGCAGACATTACCAACAAAGCACAATTTAACTTAAAATTAATAAGTTAGTAAAATAATATTTTTTGTCCATTTTTGAGACTCCCTTCTTGAATCAGGCATGTATTTTTTTACTGTAAAATTAAAAGCAGCCTTGCTGAGCAGGAGAGACTTCTTTTAAAACATTAGAATATGTCACAGCTTGAACACTGTGTGAATGTTATGATTAATGAATTAATAGTGCTATTGTAGGGTATAGTATAATTATTATTAGTATTGTCTTAATTTTTTATTTTATTTAACAGAACACCGAAATAGATTTTTTTTTGTGCTATTTTCAGCCGAATAATTTCGGTTGCCGAATATTCGGTGCATCCCTAATTATTTCAATATCTATATATCCATCCATCTATTTCTCTATAATTTTTTTGTTGTACAGTGAAATATTATAAAAGTATTGTTTTTATCTATTAATATTTATATTTTTATTTCGTAATAATAATAATAATAATAAAAATGAAAGCAGCCTGGATGTACTTATACTTTATCACCTATAATATCCCACAGTCACCAGTTTGGTGAACAGAATTGGTGTCTGAACAATTTATAAAGGTAAGCTTTTTTCTTATGACTATTCCTAGCAAGAAATAAGCATTACAGTATGTGCTCGATTAGCTCTAAACCTTGCTTGAAATAGTTGTGCATCATAAGCGAGGCGTAATGGCGTCTTGAAAGCCATAGAAGTGCTTTTTCATACAAAAATGCTACCCTCTGCCACTACTACTGTTTGCAAGCTTGTGTGTTTGCAATAACAGTTTGGTGATAAACTCAGCCACTAACTTTAGTTCCTCCGCTAGCGCTGCCAGTGCTGCCCGCTGTGTTGCCACTGACTCCGCCCAGAAATCTGGCCTCCAGCAACTCCTGCCGGCGCGGGTCCAAACTGTGCAGCTCCTCCATAGCACCTGAGTGATAACACACATACACATATAGGTCACTCTAGATGTGTTTCGGCCTTGGAAAGTGCTTTGCTTGAACTCACTTCATATAGGTAGACAGGACAGAGAAAAAAAAATGTCACAGAGTCTCCTGGGTCATGTGCTCACAAACACAGGTACAGCACTCCCCAGAGCTTACATAGTACTGAAAACTAGATCACAAACAGGTGAAACATCAGGTGTCTTACAATCAGAGACACCAAAACATCCAGTGTCATCCTTCACTAGGGTTGGGTATCGTTTGAATTTTATCGCTACCGATTCGTAACGATTCCTAGTTTCGATTCCAATAAGATCAAAAAATCCAATATAAAGAAAAATGAATTTAAACATTTAGATGTCAACATTACAGTATGTGCTCGATTAGCTCTAAACCTTGCTTGAAATAGTTGTGCATCATAAGCGAGGCGTAATGGCGTCTTGAAAGCCATAGAAGTGCTTTTTCATACAAAAATGCTACCCTCTGCCACTACTACTGTTTGCAAGCTTGTGTGTTTGCAATAACAGTTTGGTGATAAACTCAGCCACTAACTTTAGTTCCTCCGCTAGCGCTGCCAGTGCTGCCCGCTGTGTTGCCACTGACTCCGCCCAGAAATCTGGCCTCCAGCAACTCCTGCCGGCGCGGGTCCAAACTGTGCAGCTCCTCCATAGCACCTGAGTGATAACACACATACACATATAGGTCACTCTAGATGTGTTTCGGCCTTGGAAAGTGCTTTGCTTGAACTCACTTCATATAGGTAGACAGGACAGAGAAAAAAAAATGTCACAGAGTCTCCTGGGTCATGTGCTCACAAACACAGGTACAGCACTCCCCAGAGCTTACATAGTACTGAAAACTAGATCACAAACAGGTGAAACATCAGGTGTCTTACAATCAGAGACACCAAAACATCCAGTGTCATCCTTCACTAGGGTTGGGTATCGTTTGAATTTTATCGCTACCGATTCGTAACGATTCCTAGTTTCGATTCCAATAAGATAAAAAAATCCAATATAAAGAAAAATGAATTTAAACATTTAGATGTCAAACATTTATTCTGTCTTTTTGCAAAGCATTCTGTTGCAGCTGAATAGCACGAGCAAAAATCAGCAGCCTACAGAACACTGCAAGAGGAACTTTTGACCATGCTTTTAACAAAAATACCACAGCAAAAACAGCTAGACTTATATGCATTTCAAATATATATATATATGTTAAAGACAAGTAATAAAATAGGAACAAACTAATCAATTAGCAATAGCATAAATACAACTGAACCAAATTTCAGGTACAGAAACTAATTAAACATTTAAAAACACTGCATTTTCTTTTCATGAATAAAATGGATTAATTCGTTAAAGTTATTAAATATATTCAGTCAAGATCAGTGAATGATTTTCTTTTGTTCTTTGATTAACATTAATGACAGGCAGCGCGTTTATAGACTGCTGTGTCTTCAACATCGAACGCACGCAGATCTAAAACTACTGTACACATGCGTTTTCTTTCTCATCCGTTTAAGTTCACTTAAGACAAAAACGGCTGTGTTTATGATGATATACTGATGTTTTCTGCATACTACGATAAATATGAAAGAAGTCAGTTCCAGCCCGGAACAACCTTCTCTGCAGTGGAACGTTTGGAGAACGGACACAGACAGGGAACCTGCACCGAGACCGTTCCTGCAAGTCCTTTTAAATCACATTAAAACGCAAACGCAGGAATCGTTAAGCAGAATCGAAATGCTTATCGAATACCCGGTTCTTGAAAATTTGGAACCGGTTCTAAAACGGAACCGTTTTCGATACCCAACCCTATCCTTCACTGAAATAAAATAGGCAGCCCTTCTCCTGGTTGGCGTACTTTAAAAATACACACTCCAAAAAATGTCACTACACATGATAAACGAACAGCGGAAGTCATAGTCAAAAAATGAAAAGGCTGCATTAAAATGATGCTGGGATTCTCTGCCATGTCAAGAGACTGATCTTTGTTATTTTTTTATTTTTCCAGTGTTCATTCCTAGATGTTCCTCTTTCCAAGCATTTTAAACACATCAGTACTGATCTTTTATGCTTAGCACACACACACACACACACACACAAACTGGGCTGTATTCATGAAACATGCGCAAAAGGAATGTGTTCACACATAAATTGTTGGTTTATTCAATGGTACACTATATGAAGTCAAAATTCTGAAGACACCTAATTCTGTATTATTAAAATATACATATTATAATAAATAGTCATCAAAACTAAGAAACAACACAAAATTATGGGAATACGGACAAAAAAGAAATACAACTCTTATTTAAGCTTCTTCGTCTAAATTCCAGCTCTGCTCATTCTGGACATTCTCAGCTTGCATGTTCAAGACATGCATACTGTTCGATTTGTATTTGAAAAACAAAAATCGGTTCAATTCATTAGATTAAAGGGGTCATACGATGCTTTTTTAAAGATCATTATTTGGTGTATTTGGTGTAACAGAATATGTTGACATGCTTTAATGTTCAAAAAACACATTATTTTTCAAATACTGTACATTATTGTAGGTCCTCTATGCCCCGCCTCTCTCACACACACACACACACACACACACACACACACACGTTACTCTGCGCTGCACAAAACTCCGCATTTGAACAGTCAATGGCAAATGCTTAAACTAATAACAAAACATACTTACTGTCACTGATTCAGAAGCGCCAGATTGTCATAGCAAAGTCAGAATTTACCCTTTTTTTTTTTGTTTGTTTTTTTAGAAATAACCTTTGTGCACAGCCAGCCTCGGCAACTTTACAGATCTTCTTTATGCACCAAGAGCTTGTAACACTCCAAAGAGAAAGGAAAAATTTAAATCGCATCATATGACCCCTTTAAGTAAAATAATAAATTCTATGAAAATGCTTCAAATGTTGTGAAAATGAAAAAAGGATTTAACGCACGTAAATACAGTGTTACATTAGGGTTGGGCCGACAGACGATGCCATCGTCCGTCGCCGATAGCTAACAGACATCACGATGTTAAGCTGACATCGTGATCCCCCCCCCCCCCCCCCCCCCACCCCCCAACCCCCCCTCCCCCCCGCT
>NW_015505503.1:1188786-1192800 GCF_001515645.1 Sinocyclocheilus grahami
CTCCCCTCGTGCCCCCCCCCCCCCCCTCCCCCAAACCGCCGCATCCCAGTTCCATGCTCGCTACGGAAACCCTAAAGGGAAGAAATAGCCTACGAGATGGGAGGATAAAAAAAATATTTCAATACGTTCACGCAATTATATCGTTGGGTAAGTATAGGCGACTGTATATAAATTGCGGTCATCAGGGAGCCGCTATTGAAACCGTTTCGATTGCGTGCGCTCATTTTACTTTCACTTTTGAGATTTGCAATCACTTGTCATTATCTCTCTCTAATGAGCCGCCATTACGGCTCTACTCCAAGCACAGTTACCGCAGCTCAGTGCAGGAACCACAGAGGAGCTCTACCACAGGGAAATACTCATATACTGCTGAGAGTAGTCCAAATAAACCCCCTCCATAACACTTAATTATAAGGTGAAACGTATATATTGGTGAGACTGCAATATTACTAAATATAACCTACACAATTGCACAGTTCCAAAATATCGAAGACCATTTTTTAAAGCATCACAGGTGCGCTTCTGATTAAAGCATTTTTTATACTTTAACATCACATACATTATCATACAACTCTAAAAAATATTGTTTTTGGCTAGACTATAAATACTGAAATGATAATCAATGATCTTATGGCTTAATGTCTAGTTTTCACTGAATAAACTGTCAAGAAAAGGCAGTAGAGCTGACCGTTTCTGTCAGTGGTAAGCAAGCGGCTAACCTTTTAGTGACTCCGTATAACGCGTTATTTGTTTCATGCTTCGGGCACACCCCTAACCCCGCCCCCCGATGTCATCGTCCATCACGATGTTTCAATGTGGACATCGCCCAACCCTGTCACATGACAAAATATGTAATGTGTCCCTGTCTGAATGTTGTTGTTTCTCTGTAATGTTGCTAAATATATTCACACTTAAATCACAGTGAAATGGCCTAACAAAACATTTTTCATTGTATCAATATTTTTATGATCCCATTAACTTCACACAGCATATTACAGTTGCATGAGCCAAGTCAATTTGGGCAGCTTTTCTTAGCCACGTCAAACTGCAGCTGTCTTGACTGTATGCTAAAGGGTGCGTTAAAGATCGTTGCCAGGTGAATGCCTTCATTACGCACACCACGGTTAAAAAAGGCTAACTGAAAGAAAGCATGCTTTGTTGATAACAGAATAGCAAAAAACTAGATGGAAACCTGGCTTATGACAATGAGAAACTAATTTAACCAGGGGAGTCAAAACTTTGAGGTAGTGCATATGTGAATGGTTTTACATATAAATTAGACAGCAATACATTCTTTCAGTGTTTCATGAAAAAGCCTCATTGTCCGTCCATACAGGAGCAGTCATATGGATCTGTGAGAGCATGCATGTTAACATGCAGCGAGGAAACGCTGCAGTACACCCAACACAAGCACATTAAAACTGACATTTGAACAAAAATACCATTGTTCGCATGATTGCTGTCACTGCACAGCCACCCCATCCCTCTTTACCACCTCTCTCTCTGTTTTTCCTTCAATCGCCCACTTCCTCCTGCTTTACTCCCCGTCTTCCGTCCTCTATTCTCCCCTGCGCTCTCTATCTGCCCCTGAGGCGTGATGGAGCGAGTGTCGCTGTGAGGTTTCTCTGGGCGTTCTCATCCGGGTGGGCTCCTCAGGGCTCACCCTGCTGTCATTATCTCTCTCTAATGAGCCGCCATTACGGCTCTACTCCAAGCACAGTTACCGCAGCTCAGTGCAGGAACCACAGAGGAGCTCTACCACAGGGAAATACTCATATACTGCTGAGAGTAGTCCAAATAAACCCCCTCCATAACACTTAATTATAAGGTGAAACGTATATATTGGTGAGACTGCAATATTACTAAATATAACCTACACAATTGCACAGTTCCAAAATATCGAAGACCATTTTTTAAAGCATCACAGGTGCGCTTCTGATTAAAGCATTTTTTATACTTTAACATCACATACATTATCATACAACTCTAAAAAATATTGTTTTTGGCTAGACTATAAATACTGAAATGATAATCAATGATCTTATGGCTTAATGTCTAGTTTTCACTGAATAAACTGTCAAGAAAAGGCAGTAGAGCTGACCGTTTCTGTCAGTGGTAAGTTTTCATTTAGAATGCTTGTGATAATGTAAGAAAAGTAGTTTAAATGTTTTGCCACTTGCTTGAGCAACTTAATATATCAATCTAGAAGTAAATGCAAAAGTAAAAAGCATTGAATAATGTGTGTCTTATATTTATTGCGTTTAAACAAGTCTATGAAAGATTGCATTACTGTGAATCACAATGCTGAAAAAGCATTTTAAGCAACAATGTTTGGATTTGAAATAAAAATAATGGATAAATGTTGTGTTTGTAGTACAGTCACAGATCAGTTGCAGACTCCAGTGTGAAAGCACAGTCCGTGCTGCTTCTGCACTGCTTACGTACCACCAAGCAGCAACCTCCCGCGCTCTCTCGTGAAACCAACACGGAAGTGACTTAAACTGCGATTCATCGACTGGCCGCTAGAGGCTGGCTGCAAAAGGGGCCCAAATTTACAGCAGAAAAAAACATGTTTACAGCCTGGTTCAAAAAGTGGTTTTGGTCTATATAACTAATTTTGCCCTTCATGACAGCTGTGAGGGGGGTGCATTTTTTTTATAACTCGTCCGTTTAAATTATATTAAGCCTTAAAGTTCTGCATAATTAAGGCCGTGGCCACTTGAGTGACAGCTGGATTGCTGCTGCTGTCACCACCGCATCATCCCATACCTTTTACACATTTATGGCTCTACCACAGGGAAATACTCATATACTGCTGAGAGTAGTCCAAAAAAAACCCCTCCATAACACTTAATTATAAGGTGAAACGTATATATTGGGGAGACTGCAATATTACTAAATATAACCTACACAATTGCACAGTTCCAAAATATCAAAGACCATTTTTTAAAGCATCACAGGTGCGCTTCTGATTAAAGCATTTTTTATACTTTAACATCACATACATTATCATACAACTCATAAAAAATATTGTTTTTGGCTAGACTATAAATACTGAAATGATAATCAATGATCTTATGGCTTAAAATGTCTAGTTTTCACTGAATAAACTGTCAAGAAAAGGCAGTAGAGCTGACCGTTTCTGTCAGTGGTAAGTTTTCATTTAGAATGCTTGTGATAATGTAAGAAAAGTAGTTTAAATGTTTTGCCACTTGCTTGAGCAACTTAATATATCAATCTAGAAGTAAATGCAAAAGTAAAAAGCATTGAATAATGTGTGTCTTATATTTATTGCGTTTAAACAAGTCTATGAAAGATTGCATTACTGTGAATCACAATGCTGAAAAAGCATTTTAAGCAACAATGTTTGGATTTGAAATAAAAATAATGGATAAATGTTGTGTTTGTAGTACAGTCACAGATCAGTTGCAGACTCCAGTGTGAAAGCACAGTCCGTGCTGCTTCTGCACTGCTTACGTACCACCAAGCAGCAACCTCCCGCGCTCTCTCGTGAAACCAACACGGAAGTGACTTAAACTGCGATTCATCGACTGGCCGCTAGAGGCTGGCTGCAAAAGGGGCCCAAATTTACAGCAGAAAAAAACATGTTTACAGCCTGGTTCAAAAAGTGGTTTTGGTCTATATAACTAATTTTGCCCTTCATGACAGCTGTGAGGGGGGTGCATTTTTTTTATAACTCGTCCGTTTAAATTATATTAAGCCTTAAAGTTCTGCATAATTAAGGCCGTGGCCACTTGAGTGACAGCTGGATTGCTGCTGCTGTCACCACCGCATCATCCCATACCTTTTACACATTTATGCGAATTGTTATGCTGATAATACAATTTGTAAGGAAAAATGCATTTTAAATAGCAAAGTATTTCTGGGGAAACTTTTTCAAAGGAAAACACACACACACACATGCCTCTTTGCTGAGCCGCGGCGGTCTCGGTGAAACATCAGCATCCACAACTGAATGGAACAAAAAGTGTTGAACTTGAAAATTGTTTATGC